>NC_056732.1:493782918-493800418 GCF_019279795.1 Protopterus annectens
GCGGTGTATTTCATGTTACACTGACTTACATTGGCAAAGTATGTCCTCGATAAAAACCTTAGTCCATTATTAGTCTTTGAGTTACACAATGTGACAGACTAATAATTACTACTTTACACAACTCTTTCATTGTTAAAATCACTATTTTCGTCCATACATGACTACTTTTGCCAGGTTGGAAATCTGATTGCTTTAATACATAAGTACCAAAAATCTCATTGCACACAGTAAAAAATATAACCATCAAGAGGTCAAAAAGCATTCTTGCCAAATTTAACAAGGTACTCTGATCCCTGATCAAATCAACCAAAGCTAGACATGAGGTAAAACAACCACCCACACAAAACACAACCGTAAAAACCTCAGAAACAATGCCCACCATTACACAGAGAAAATAGCAAATGAGATCTTAGCTTAGACCCTGAGAACACAGCCAATCTACTAGTGGATACATTTAGCCTAAACTTTACCTCCTCCCTTACCCTACACTCCCATATAACATACCTAATCTACATCACCCCTGACTATCCCAAGAAAAAGTCCTCACAGCACTCTGCAAGAACAAGAACAATGCTTCTGCGGCGATGGGTAATATACATGGGTTGCCTACTGACCAACCTGAAACAAGACTTGACAAACCCTCTATAGAGGCTGTTTAATATCGGCCTCCAAACAGGCTTTGTGCTGGACGAATGAAGGCCCACAACATTCATCTCCTTGCACAAAGATGGGGCATCAATGAACCTATACGTCTGACCGGCCTCATCTGAAAGGCTACGGAGAGGATCATTATGTAATTAATAAATAAGGACACAGGTAACCTAGAAACTCTTGCCCCAAGCCAGTTTGATTTTGTCAAGTGGAGATCCCACTCTTGGGTATTGTTTTTTAAACTGCCCCAGCCAAATGTTAATCCGTATGTAACTCACTGGATAACCAATTGGCTCAAAAACAGAATCCAAGAAATCATGATAGGCAGCTCTACCACCTCAAAAAAAAAAAAAACCTTGTCAGTACTGATATACCCCAAGGGTTCAGTTTTTGGACCACACTTCTTTCATATTTAGTTCCAAGTATAAAGATGACTGAAAACTTGGTGCCATCAAACTCTCCAGAGGACACCAAGATTCTTCAAGAGGGCCTCTCCCAACAAATAGCTGGTGCCATAACCATGGGCTAAAACTACATGTACAACAGTCTCCTTTGGCAAGCATGATGTCCCTGTAGCTATCATATTGACAACACACCCCTGAAAACTGATTTGGTAGTTACAGACCCAGGAATCTATGTGGACAATAAACTGTCCATTGATCACCATGTGTCCACAATTATAAGACAGTCCTTTTTCACTATGCAACTGATTAGTAAGGGTATGGTGTTTAGGTCCAGGGATGTGATCATCCCAATCTACTCGGCACTTACTAGGCTGATCAGTGAATATGATGCCCCCATTCAAAATTTACCTGTCCAAACACTTAAAAAAAAATTGAATGAGCACAACATTTTTCTTACCAACAAAATCAAAAACTGCACTGTCTGTCTCAAAGCCCTGTCCCCCTTCTCAGTATTATACAGGCTACAGAAAGGCCAACTCTGTTTTGCATCCCGAGCCTCAACAGTCCCTAATCACATCCTTAAGTCCAACGGTAGAATAAACACCTGCTCAAAAGATCTAAATCCCTTCTGAAACATAAAATAGAACATGCTGGTGGTATAGGTATGAACAACAGAGAATTCCTCTTCTTTGGAATCATCTTTCTCTCCACATAAAACAAAGTACTTCCCTTACTCAGTTTAAATCTAATCTAGATAAATGGATGGGAAACAATAAATTCACTCCTGGTTTAGCACCTCTGCCCATTATGGACAGTGTAAGATTTAAATGTTCTACTCAGCTCTGGGTTATTCATACTTAAATTACAAGGGCTAAAAACTTCTAGGGAATGCATGGTTAGGTCTGTACAGATGTTCACATATCAGTATCCTAGTAAATATCTATGGACTTATGAAAAAAAAGCTCTGAAGTCTATTTGGAATATAAAAATACCAGTAGAATCATTTCCGTGTAACTATCCATTACTACTACTTTTTTTTTCTCTCCTTTTTCTACCGGAAAAAAAACTTTCCTGCAAGCTGGCCTGTACTCCTCAACAAGGGTTTTCATCCATGCAGCAAACAGGGGTTTCAGCTTACTCTGTTTCCCAACCAGCAACTGAGATAAGTGGAATTGACAATGCTGGGCCTTCTGACCCATGTGTGATTCCACACAAACATGAAACCCTGTCTAGAGCAAGCATATTGCCTGGCTAATGCCTGTCCTTAGCCATATGAGTTGTGCTGCTGGCCATCCTCTCTACCAGTGTCAGGTTCTCAGCATACCTGACCACCTAACGTTCCCCACTCCTAATACGCAAGACCCAGCATGAGCTACTTACTATTAATCCCCTGACCATCTTCAGCACTGCAGAGTTGTAAACTGATCAAGGGTCATCTGGATCAAAGTCAGAGCTTTATCCCAATAGACCACTACTCCCAGTGAAGAGAACCAGAAGTGACATAACCAGTAAATGTAAATCCCTATGAGGTATTTGCTTCCCACAAGAAATAGAATTACCTTTTACTGCTTTTAGTGACATTGGTCTGAGCCAAGAAAATTATCCCCAATGGGGTACTTAGCTTTTTAGATGACTTTGGAATGCTGATATTTATTTCTCATGAGCTGTCTGACCGGCACTTGCAAACTGCTTCTGCTTCAAGCACCGCGCGGCAAGAAATAGTGAAGAAAATTGGCTCGGCTGTTTCCTTTATACCCATGCAGCACTAACGTCAGGGAAGAAGTAAAGACAAACTACGCTGGACAAGGACTTTGGAATACTGCCGACTGAGGGGGATCTCCTGATGGCAGTACAACCCATTTGTGATGACTGCAGCTGTATGCACGATGAACATTGTCCAATGCCACCCACAGGAGCCAGTGCATCACAGGATGGGGAGTGTGTGAAGTAATCACTTGCTGATGCATTTAATAGACATGGGGCCAGGTTTTTCAAATTGCTAATTTCATGGTTTAAGAAAGTCTTACAATGGTTAGCAGGATGCTTGACCTACTAAAGGACCAACTGCCTGAGAGTTTGAATATACTTAGAGAAGATCTAATGTTCAAGGTTATCTGTCTTATTCAAGGCAGATTCCCAAAGTCTGGGCTATGGAGGAGGGCATCAGGAGAGTCTTTTGGTCTTTCATGATGATCTACTATGTTCTGTTTACGTAACTGCTAAGCTATGTCTCTTACAACATTTTAATCTGGTGTTGTCTGTTTCATCAAATAAATTCTCATACTAAAATTGCTTACTTTTTAGATTTCATAACCTAAACTGGACCAACTTGTCAACATTCTTCTGCAGTCCTTGCTGAATTCTGCCTTACCCAAAATATATAGGGATGAATACTCCCTTTTTTTCTCATGTTATACTAAGAATTACCTACCACTCCCTTGCCTGGAGGTTTTGTACATACATTTTGTATTTTGCTGTCTGATGCAACTTTCATTGTTTATGCATACTTTTGCAACACTTTTAAATTATTTTACACACTGTCATGTTTACCAAATATATGGTATGACAGAATAAGAATAGACACAACTGACATAAATTCAGTTGCCTAAGTTTATCAAGGAAAACAAAGGAAAACTGGGTTTAGAGCAAATCCTTGCAGTATTCTTAATTTGATTCTTGACATCCAGTGATTGTCATAATTTACCAGAGCCTTGACCACTCATCTATTACTGAATTCTACCATGTGCCAAGAAAGTAAAATGGAATTTACCAGAGCCTTAACCACTCATCTACTACTGAACGCCGCCATGTGTCAAAAATATTAAATGGAATCTACCCCTTTCTGCATCTTTTAATGTTATAAGTCAAGAAGGGGGATATATGCTGAAAGTACAATTTGAATCAGTACAGTGACTCACTTGAGGAGTGTTTTCTCGCTGTCTCATGATAACAGTTCCATGTGCCTTATTGTTTCAGAAATACTAGAGTATCTATTATGCTGTGGTATCTCACAAAGATTTCTTGCCACTGATATGTAACTCACTGGCTTGTATATTGCACTGACCATTATTTGTTGCATCTCTTCTGAAGTAACTGGTTTGCATACTTTACTGGCCTTTACTTGTTACATTTGTTAAGAAGCAAAACTGGGTTAATTATCCACCATCAGGCAGTGTAAGGATATCCTGCCTCAATATACAGAACAACTAATGAGTAGCCTATATTAAGGACCTTTACTATGTGTGGCTTATAATGGTGTGTGTGTGTGTGTGTGTGTGTGTGTGTGTGTGTGTGTGTGTGTGTGTGTGTGTGTGTGTGTGTGTGTGTGTGTGTGTGTGTGTGTGTGTGTGTGTGTGAGTGTGTGTGTGCATGCGTGTGTGAGTGCATGAGTGCGTGTGTGCGTGTGTGTGTGTGTGTGTTTGAGTGTGTGCGTGCATGTGTATGCGTGTGTGTGTGTGTGTGTGTGTGTGAGAGTGAGTGCGTGAGTGGGTGTGTGTGTGTGTGTGTGTGTGTGTGTGTGTGTGTGTGTGTGTGAGTGTGTGCGTGTGCATGCGTGTGTGTGCGTGCGCGTGCATGTGTGTGTGCGTGCATGTGTGTGCGTGTGTGTGTGCGCGCGCGTGTGCATGCGTGCGTGTGTGTGTGTGTGTGTGTGTGTGTGTGTGTGTGTGTCTGCGTGCGTGCGTGTGTGCATGTGTGCGTGTGTGTGTGTATGTGTGTGTGTGTGTGTGTGTGCGCGTGCATGTGTGTGTGGCCTTACTGTTAATCTTTGTAATATGAATTCTCATTAGGTAGGTGTTATTCAATGACAAGGTAGTATCTCCAGCTCTAATTGAATGAAATCTGTTTTTCCTGTGAATTAATTTTTCATTGACTTTCAGGCAAAAGATCAACAAATGTATAACAAAAAATGTCACAGTGAAGAAAAAATCAACAAAAAGAAACACTACTAGTTTATTTTCATGCTAAGCTGCAACACTCTTTTTAGAAGATCAGCCAGCACTGCCATATCTATTTCTTTTGTATAAACTAAATTTCAAACGGCAACAAAACAAACTGTTAAAATACGACAAACAAAATCCGAACAAGTGAGTAATCCAAAGCTTTTATCCAACTGTAAAATGTGACAAACAAAATCCATTAAAGCTTTGGATTACTCACTTGTTCGGATTTTGTTTGTCATATTTCTTTTGTGTAACTCAGACAATAATTTAGATTCATAGCTTTAAATACCAGTCTTATAACCTACTGGCCTTAAGAAGCTTGTTTGCTATAATTCCAACTCAATATATATTTTTTTAATTCACACACGGCATTGTCTGTCATTTTACCTAGATCCTGGTGCGATCATTTTATGAGTTTGACATTTTTTTTGCAATCAGAATGTAAATACTTTTGCCAGATTTCATAATTCTATAATTAGTGGTATTAAATGTGAGGCCATTACTATTACAGCATGGTATGCTTTTTGTAGGTCATCTTGGAGAATTTCAAAAACTTTTTCTGAAGTAATTATTTTACTCAGGTTTGCAAATCATCAGCATATATATCCTCACATTTTTATCCCAGAAGAGAAATGTGGAAATAAATTTCTCCAGTAGAGAGTCATGTGCGGTACCAGTGGTAACCCAATCATGGCTAACAAGCAATTCTCCCTGACTTGTGAGCTGTTGCTTAACTAGTATTTTCTACAACAAATTGCATGCTGATTGATATTTCATTGTTTTAATTTATTAATAAGTCCCTTATTTGGAATAGTGCTCAACGCTATAGCAAGGTTATGATAAGTAGAATGCATCATCATCCCTTCATTATGTGCTGTTGTTATATCTTCAAAGAAATATACATGATTTAAAAGCAAGCTGTACCCTTAGCAAATTGGTATTCTTGTATATCTGAGAGAAATAGGCCCCTTTGTCTCTTTGGATAAGCCCCACTGAACTGTTTCCACAATTTTACACAGAATAATAATCAGGCTGATGAATCTAAAACTGTTCGAGTCTGTTGTCACCTCTCCATCCCTTTGTGAATGTGTACAACTGCAGCCTGATAAATCATGGATGCACTCATATGCTAACATATTATTCAGCATAAGCTATCAGAGTTTAATTAAGTTTTCAATGTTTCCATGTAGAAAACTACCAGATATATTATTGGGTCAATGGCATTTAAGCTTTTACCTTTTGCATGTGGCAGCAGTTGTCATGTTTGTTGTTTTATAAGGGATGCTTCCCCTTTCCTGTTTATCACTTAGACGTATTTCTTTGCTTGATGTATAGTCTACTTATTTTTTTTTTCTGTAAGCATGTTTGCTATGTCCTGTTGCTGGTAATCATTTCATTTTTGTTAGTAACACACTATATTCAGAATTCCCACTTTCAGTTTTATGGTATAATTAAATAATTGCTTATAGTCCACAAATGTTTTTTTTTTTAATTTGCTTATCTTACCGCTATGAGTTAATAAATGCAGGCATTAAAAAATCCTTGGTAGACTTAGTTGGATTTAAAGACTTTTCTCATCTGCAAGTTGGTGAGCAACTATAGTTTCAGACAGCCTAGTAAAACAGATTATTTCTTTAGGCTAGACAATATAAATTACATTGCAGGTCCCTTCCTTGTTAATCTTTCTTAACAATTACACATGTGTTTCCCCTCAGTTTACTAATGACTAGCTTGTTTTTTCTTGCCCTTAAAAGAGAAAAGAAAGAGACCAGTTTTATAGATTTGCCAATATGAATAGTTGCAGTAAGCCCAAGATGTTCTGCATGCTGATTCTGTAGTCTGTATTACTGCTTTTACCTGAGGATACTTAGGTCATGGCATTAGAGTTAGAGGATTTCTTCCTCCATGCACCCATAAGGAAATCTAACAGAAAACTGTGCATACTTTTACGGTGAAATCAGTGATTTTCGTTTATTTGATTGCAGTTTGGTCTTTTTGCTGATCCTAATGCCCTTAATACATGTTATCATTTGTTCAACTGTGCTGATGGCATGAAATGACAAGCTCCAATGCATTAAAATAAAATGATATTTTAGGAATATCTGAGGTCAAATGTGGGCTGCATCATTAAGCTCTTTTCCATTAATTCCTCCTTTTGTTAAGCATGAGTTCTAATATGACCTATGCTTGTTTGATTCACATGTGCATTTATGGGGCCAGTTTGCCTTGCTGATAAATAAGCTAGGTGTAGCCTCAGTAGCTACACAGTTTACGCACTTGTCTTTGGTGTAAAAGGCTGTGGGTTCTAGTCCCACACCAAGAAGATGAATCAATTTTCCAGTACCGACACTATAGTACAGCATAAATGGGGTGCTGCACTACTTAGAATGTTGTCCTTTGTGACAAGATGTTGAAATGAGGCTATAAAAAGGGAAGACAGAATTGAAAAAACAATGTTTAACATTGAAAAAAGTGTAATCCAAAAGAAAAAGCCAAACCAGTGAAGTCAGGCACAATCGGCTCTTTTATATAAAACACATGGCATGTGATTTTAAAAATAAGTTGGAAGTTGCAGAATATAGATGGATTTTAAAGCTAAATGCAGGTAAGGATCCAGGGCTTAATGCGACAGTTAGTATTAAACCTGTTTTAAAGGAAAAACAGATGAGGATATAGAGTAATGTGTCATAATATGACCTCAAATAAGTGGTTTAGTGGTAGAATCTCTACCTGCTATGCCGAAAATTTTGATCTGATTCCCAGTAAATGTACAAAAAAGATATTTATATTAATTTTAAAATTATTTTGTAGAAAGTTGTTTCTTATTCTTTCCATGATTTATTTAGTTTAATTAATGTTTTAATTAATGTCTTATTTTGATAGGATGGTTGTGTCATGTGTTTTATATAAAAGGGTTGATTGTTCAATTATTTTTATCATTACATTGAAGAAGGATTGTTTTCACCTGAAAGCTTTGTGCGCTTTAACATTTGTGATTCTATTGGATATTAAATTTGCTTCCTGTCTTCACTGGTTTGGCTTTTTATTTTGGATTTCTAGGTTAAAATAAGGCTCCATTTGCCCGAGTTGGTGATAGCTCAAGTGTATGCAAAAGGTCCCACAGCACTTAACAAAAAGAACAAGTAAAGTTCTCCAAAGCCCAGGACAAATTTCCCCTAGTTGATATGAGTGCCATCTTGGGTTTCCCCTGAAAATAGGCCATTGGCCTGGTGATTTAACTGGTCAAAAGTATAAATACAAAAATTAAAAAAAAGAGTCCATTCCGTGACATAGACTGTACAAGATTCAGATACCAGGGAAAATAGATTTAATAAAAACATCAGGGTAAACCTATTATCATTCTTCGATGTCAGCATTCTAAAACTGGAGGTTGGCAAAATGAATAAGGTGTTTACCTCACAGATGCAAGGTACAGGGTTTGATTGTACCTTGCCAGCTTTGTATTTTAATTTGCAGATTTGCAGTTGTGAGGAAGATTGTGTTTCTACACTATTTTGCACTTCTATTTCCACAAGCAGAACTTCTTGTAAACACTATTCATTTGTAGTTTAATTCACAGTTGTGACAGAACTGTGTACTACTGCCAGATTTGAACCTTAGTCGTTTATTATTAGTATTGTTATTGCTATTACTGCATTTTTCCATAAACAGTGTTACTAGTAAATTTCTGTATAGTCTAGTGCCTTAAACTGCAGCAGAAGTTCAATAGTATTTTTCTCTGGTCCAGTTTGTCCTTCTGTGCTTTTATATTCTGCTTGTCATTTACCTGCATAACGTTGCATTTTGTGCATGCCCCTTCTTCACTAACATATTATACTAAAGCTTCTGAAAGAGCTCCAATATTGGCTTTATTTGATTGGGTGCCTCTCTAGAGCTAGCCTGTGTGTTCCTTGACATTTTTCCCATTCTTCCCACCCTTTTGCTGTGGCAGTTTTATAAAGCTGTGTCTCTGGCCTCCACCTCCTTATGGTAATCTGATTTCCAAAGTCCCTCCTAGCCCTGTTTCATTGCAATTACCTGTTGTATAAGTTATTTATGCGCTCTTCCCACCCATCGTTTTCCACAGATCCATGACACTGTGTGTCCCAACAGCAAACCAGTATTGCTCTTGAGTAAATCTCCTTCACTACATATTGTATCCTGCTCAGTTTCCTAGAGCTCAGCAAAGCTTGGAGTCCTAGCCTGTGTTCCAGAAGTGTTTTACTTGTATCCACTGCCATCCAGGCACTTGCTTGAATTATTTGAGTGATTGCTACTGATTCCTGCTTCTATGTGTGCATTTCAGTGTATTTTTGTAAAAATAATATTGCACTTTCTCTCACTATTAGACTGTCTTGAAATCACCTTCACAAGGAATTTCCTGCTAGCTATTTCATTGGTTTGTGGTTGTATTTAATTTGTGGGTATCTTCTACTGTGTTTTTACATTAGGAGGACTGTGTTTATTCATATTGTGGCAGGAAGTGTTCTCCTGGTCTTATCTAAGTTGGGAAACACACAAAATGATTCTTAGTGTGGTCATTTTACTGGCCAGAGGACTCATTAGTAAGTTTTCTGTTTTTTATGTCCTGCTATACATTTTGCTCATTTGCATGGGTTAGCAGTGCTCCGTATACTAGCAAACACTTAGAAAGCAAATTTTGTGTGGAGAACAGTCCATGAAATGGTACCCTGTAAGGCAGAATTATAGAGCAAATACCTTTTGTGCTGACAAGCTTAGAGCAGCTAGTTGGGTGTTGTGTGGCAATATCTACAGATTTAGTAGAATTCAGTATTGTGTAAACATTAAGGTTAATAGAATTTAGTACTGTTTAGCATATTCTGATAAAATAATGAACCCTTATTAGTTTGTGACAGCAAAGCACTCTTAACAGCCTTCTAACCCCAATACGCCACCCTCTTGTAGCTCACCAATCAAAGGACTGGACAGTATGGATAAGCAATGTCATAATTTCTCTATAGCCAGCTTGATGGATATAGTCATCTTGAGAGAATGTAGTCATTGTGTCATATTTACTGACAACCACTTAATCTTTAAAGAAGCAGGCACAGTATTTGAGAGGTGTACTTCACAATGACATTGGAGGCTAAACTCTCGCATTCAAGCACACATCAGGTTGTTGAAAACATCCAAACAACAACCACCTCAGATAGCACACAACACACACATAGACTAATGCATGCTGAGGCACTTAAAAGCAATCTTCCTAAACAACAAAGATCACCTAGACTGCCCATTGTCAAAGCTATGTCTCAGCAATCAATAAGGCCCTCAGGAAAAACAACACCTAGTCCTACACATACTGTCGGTCTCCGAGAAGCTCCAAACACTAAATTCCTAAAGCAAGCAAACCTGCTTCCCATTGGGGTTGGTATAGTAATTAAGATATTTACCTCAGAATAACAAAGTACAGGCTTGATTCTCACCTTTGAAATGGAAATTGGCTAGGCTTAAAATGGTCCACAAGCCAGCTAGCTTAGTACTTGCCTATGACTCTATGACTCTCATCACAGGGGATTCCATTGCAAGACATAGTAGTGCCCCTCATACCAGGCTGAAAAGGAGAAGATAGCTGTTAGTTACTATTTGGAGCTAGAATTTGCTAAATCATACATGCACTTAAGCCACTGCACCATAGGTACCAGCATGATTCCATCATAATCGATGTAGATGTAAGTGATCTGAGATGTACCTCCCTGGACTATATGAAGAAAGACATTATGGAGCTCTTTCTGGCAATGTGTCTCAGGCTGATATAAGTCTAGCATTAAGATGATGCCACAGTATGAGCAAGAAAATGATTGATTCCAGCAACCGGCTGTCTTTTTTGTGTCATTTGAATGGGAACCAATATCTGTCATTTTGAGACAACATGGTTAACAGACCACATTTCTTTGCCAAGAATGGTCTGTACCATTCCCCTCTAGATTTTCAAATACTGGCTAAGGCTTTGTCCACACCCATAGTGTCTTTTTAAGGCAATGCCAAATTGACAAGCCTACCAACAGAGCAAAATAAACTCAAGTGAACCTCAAGGTGTTACTGCTCAATGCCAGGAGCCTGAATAGAAGACTACATTCCTTCCAAGTCATCCTCATGCTTGAGAATATAGACATCCGTGTAGTTACCAAAGCATGGTTTAAAGTGGCACAGGGTACCCCTGCAGTGCACGGTTTCAGTGCCTTCCACACTTTTAGACCAGTAGTTGCATAGACAAAGGCTAAAGATGGAGGTGTTTCGATATACATCAATAGCAAGCATACCTCTAAGGTGGTCAAACAGGAATTATGTGCTGGAGTTCCTCCATATGCAGATCACCAAAGACGAAATCCTGTATCATATCCTGGCCAGCTAAAGGTCACCCTCCATATCCCCAGAAGCTCTCAATGGATACTTGGACCTACTGGAGAAACTTCTCATCCAACCAAGAACCTTACTCATGGGAGACTTTAATTACCCCTTTATAGACTGGGAATTCTACATGGCTTCAAATCTACAGGCACAGAGATTCCTGAATTTTGTAAATACAAACACCTTTAACTAAATAGTGATGAATGCTCCCACTAGAGGCTCCACCATACCAGATCTTGTGCTCACAAATATAGGAAAATGATGCAACCCCCAATATCTCATCCTCCATAGGGTCCGACCATAAAGCTGTCTCCTTCAAAATCAAAACTGACCCCGTAATCCTAATAGAAAACAATAAAAGTTAAGAGTCATTCCATTGCAAACTACCTTTTATTAAGTGATGGGATGTCAAACTTCAGTGCCCCTCCAAACTCCAAGAACACAGCAACCTCTGTTGAATAGGTCTCAGACACTCTGTACAACCTACCAGAAGTAAGTACAGACAAAAGGAAAAAAATATGTCAAAAATCAGGAAGGGTAATTTCTCATAAAGATGAAAGCTGTATTATCAAACTAAATGGAAAACTAGAAGGGCTTATTAGGTCAAGAAAAGACAACTTTGAGGTTAAGATAGCCACCCAGGTGAAAGATAACCATAAGACCATCTTCAGCTATGTCAGGAACCTTAAGGGCAGCACACAGCAATGTGCTGAACCAGTGGTTAATGGTGCCACATTCACTAAGCCTAGCGATATAGTGAACCTGTTAATGGGAAAATTCAGTTCCAGAATTACCTCCCTCTCATCCCAACCTTCCCTCCAAAAATACCCTCAAACATAACTCCTCCAACTATAACTATGGAGCATGTACTGGCTATGCTTGCTGAAACCAAGAACACAGCGTCATTGGGCTCGGATAACTACCCAGGATGCCTCCTAAATCCCTGAACAGTCTAAAATATGACTTATCAGGACCCCTGGAGTCATCATTTAACTATAGTCTTAAAACAGGTTTTGTACCAACCAAATGTATGGAGGACTATGACAGTCAACCCCCTTCATGAGGGAGGACCTTCAAAAGATCCTGGACACTACAGACCCATTAGTTCAACTAGGCATATTTGCAAAGCCATGAAAATAATTATCATGGAAATTGTCAGCAAGGACATAGGAAACGTCCAGACACTGGATCCATCCCAGTTTAGCTTTGTCAAAGGAGGGTCATGTTTACTGAGTCTGCTGGACTTCCTTGAAAAGGTCACTAAGGCAATGGATGAGTGAAGATGGTGTATACCACATATCTAGATCTCACTAAAGCACTTTATACAATACACCACGCCAGCATTGTCAGCAAACTTACTGAATTAAGTATAAACCCCTTTATAACATGGATAGCTAGCTGGCTCACTGATAGGACCCAGGAGGTTAGAAATGGTGAGACTACCTCCACAAAGAGGCTGGTCACCAGTGTAATCCCACAGGGTTCTGTGCTAGACCCACTCCTCTTTGGCTTCTCAGATGTCAAAGCCAATGTTAAAGTCTTCTGGATAACTAAGTCTGCAGATGATTTCAAACTGGGAGAAGTCATTAACCCCCCCCCCCCCAAGATGAGAACACCCTTCAGGAAGGTTTAACATAGACAACTGCTTGGTGCTAAAGCCATGGCTTAAAACATAATACCAAAAAAAGACTTACAGTACCTTTTGGGAAGTTGGCCATCCCACGTGACAATTTCATCAATACAACAGACCTAAAAGCTGATTCATTAGTCAGGGATCTGGGCACTCATGTAGATAGTAACCTAGCCTTTGACCATCATGTTTCCTTAGGAAATCCTTCTATGTTGCTCAACTTATAAGCAAGGGAATGGCATCTAGGTCCAGATAGGTCATCATACCAATCTATTTGGCCCTCATCAGACCCATCATAGTGTATAATACCTCCTTCGGTATATACCTGACCAGACACATGCAGCAACTGGAATGTCCTCAAGGTTTTCTTACAAAAAGAATGCAGGGAGTTAACCCACAATGGAGTGACAGATATGTTTCTCAGATAATCCCATTTCCTGGAACAGGCTCCCCATCCATGTGAAGTAGCTTTCCTCCCTATCCGCATTTAAATGCAACTTTCAACCAATGGATAGTTATTCAGAAATTCACTCCTGGTCTGGTGCCTACATTTCTGATGGACAGAGGCAGTCAGTAAATAACTCTCTATATAAATCAGATCTAGGGGTTACATTTGGGTTGCATGGCTAGGCTTACAAAGGCCCTAGTGGTTGTTAAGCCTAGTATGCAACTATGAGCATATGATTCTCACATTGGGAATCATGGCTATCCTTAAAAAGGACCCCTATGAACATATTGATGTAGTGGAATTTGCAAAGTGGACAATTTCGATGTTTTTTTAAGTAACATTGCTAATACAGCTACTAACAAACTTCAGATGATTCATGATGATTCTATGATCGGCATAGGTATGAGAGTGAAATCTGTTATGGCAGAGTATTAAAAGTCTGGATGTCAGAAACCACAGCTATGAAAATGGTGTAATGAAAGTACATAATGTGCAAGAAGATGCAGCAGTACATTAGCTGTACGTCGTCTCATGAACATAACGGGCATGGAATGTCAGTACAGTAGGTGTATGTAGTCTCATGAACATAACAGAGCATGGAATGTCAGTACCATTGGTGTATGTAGCCTCATGAACATAGAGCATGGAATGGCAGTACAGTAGGTGTACATAGTCTCATGAACATAACAGAACATGACATGGCAGTACAGTAGGTGTATATAGTCTCATGAACATAACAGAACATGTGATGGCAGTACAGTAGGTGTATAGGTGTATATAGTCTCATGAACAGAACAGAGCATGGAATGACAGTGGAAAGGACACAACAATACTGTTCCCCAAGCCAGAAAGCTCCAAGCAGGATGCAGACAGCAAAAAAAAAAAAAAAACTAGCTGTCATTAGAATGGTATATGGACAGTAACAATCTGCTAAGCAACTTGCGCTAAACAAACCAATGCAGTTGCAAATTTTTATTGCAGAAGAAAGGTGAAGTATACCACTAAAGAGATGCACACAGCTAATGTGCAATATATAGCAAAAAATTGATCAAAGTAAAGCTCCATAATCAAAGTAATAAAAGAGCCAAACACTATGCATTGTGGGAGACTTTGTAGCTTTAGAGAGTAGGGACCATTTTTACTGAAATAGAAGCAGTCAAACCTAGCATGATTATTCAAGATGGCAGATCAACTGTTCCTCTCGGATGCAAGCTATGCATGCCATTGGATTGATGCTATAGTGGTGTGCAAAGCTATCTTCCAAGATTTTAACCAGAATTGGATTTCCTGCCAATGTAAGAGCCTAGTGTATTTATTCTGGAAGTTAGCACTGTTAAGAACCGACTTCCTGTGATCTGCTGTGTGACTCCATTGTTATCCATTTGCCTAATGTGTGACTTTGAGCAAGTCACTTAATCGTTCAGTGCACTGGAGCAATTGGAAAATTGGGCTATGCTCCCCATGGTCTTTTGGGCTACATGCAAAGCAACTACTTGTGAACCAATGTGGGGCGCTAGGTATCTTAGCCAGTAATCAGTCTCTCATACCTGGCACATTATTTTGCTGACTCTGCAATGCTTCATGTATGGTAACAGTATCGGACTGCCTTTTTCCAAGAATGCACTGCAGAATGAGGTGCATTATTTTCAAAAAAGTTTTTGGCTGCATGTAAACCTTTCGGCACAAAGGTTGACACTGAAAAGTCCAGAAAAAAAAGGTAGGTGCAAGATGGTTGACCCTAGATGATTGTGTTTCAAAGTTGTATTTTCTACCCAGGTTGAAGATGTCCTTAATATAGTCCAAAAGTGAGCCTGCTGACTGTAGAAACTAAGGCCATGGATTAAAAATAAAAAAAAAAAATCCACAGGTGTAAGAATTGCTAGGCCCATTTCATTATGTATTTCTAATTATGTTCTCTGTGTGACTGTACACCAACATTATGCCATGGTTTGCAGCAAGTCAGCTCTCTATAGGTTTAACTTGTGCAGCTCCTAGCTAACGAGTAGGTGATGGGAGTGCTGTTGAAACAATCAAGTGCTTGTTAGGGGGCTTAGTTTTATTTATTCAGTCTAAGTCCTTTTTCCCAGTATGAGGTCCACATATACTCCTTATGTTTACCATATCTTTCACTGTTTCAGTAGGTCTGTTACATGATATTAAATAAAAATGTACTGGGTTTACTAGTGTTCTGATAGTGGAATGATGTATCTGTGTAAGCAGTATGGCATGTATAACTTTCGATTATCTGAACAGTGCTAATGGAACAAAACTGCAGATAATAGCTGACATGATATGAGTTTTATTGACAGATGAGTGTGTGTTAACATAAAACACTGAAAATAATTTGAAATATATTTCGCATTTAATTAATGTTATGGATAACAGAGCACAATGTATCAAAGTATCATTGTCCAATGCATTTTCCTGAAAAACATCATTCAGTAAAAGTGCTAGATTAAGATATCAGTAATCAGTTTTTGGAGCACAAAATCTTTAAAGGGAGGTACACTTTTGTAAGTGTGTTTTACTAATCCATGCTAATGTCCTCAAGGACCTGACAAGTAGACATAATTCATTTCCTAATGGAACCAAAACATTTGTTTTTCTTAAGATCTAGCATCTTGTTTTCAGTGATGAGCACTTTCCAGAGCTTTGTGCTCAACCAGAGACATATCCACAAATTGTTTTGGTCATGAGCACTTTCTAGGGTAATATGTTCAATGTGATGTGTATCAGCAAATTGTTTTGAACAAGTGTTATGCTCTTATTTTGTCAACTGTTAACAACTCCCTCAAGAAAACTAGTTAACAAAATAATTCTAATTTTATAGAGATTCTGCCACATAGATTTAGTATTACATATTTTATTTTCAGAACATTGGCTACCATAGTATCTGTAGTCATACAAAATGCTGGTTCTAATCTTTTACTTAACAAAAATTAATTATTGTGCTGCTTTATTTCTGAATAGATGAGAGGAATTAAAGCTGCCAGTGACTTGTAAAGCACAACAGTACTCTTGCAGAGACCACGTGGTTTGGCGTACCATAGCTCTGAATTGATGGAAAGGTACATTGCATATAGTACAACGGTGGAAGAAGCCTTAATCAGTTCAAGTGGCTTTGGTGCTGACCTGGAAAAATAAAATGCAGAAAAGAAAAAAAAAAATAAGTTTCAATTCAAATAGTGTTTTCTAAGTTGTCATAAGTTCACATGCTTGATCATTATATAATCATATGTAAATATTTGCCAGTATTCTCTAAAAATTAAATTCTTAGCAACTGAAACACAGTTTTGTGCTTTTTTTAATTCATAAATGATTTTACATTTTTGGGGAGTTCATACTATTTCAAAAAATTAGCTCTCTCAGTCTAAAGGACTTTCTCAAGTGTAAGGCCTAACTGTAACAGCAGGTTTACACCAGATCTGGATTCCAAAAGACTTGCTCTTGGTGTGAATGATTTATACCAGATTAACTCCATGATCTTAGCCTATATGTCAGGCTTTCTCCTAATTATAACTGAGTACTACAATTACTGAATCCCACCTAAACATTTTCAATCTTTTGCTCTCCAAAGGGTGTGCACATGATATCTTGTGAACAGCCATCATGGTGCCTCTGTACAAGAGTTGTACTGGCACAAACCCTGGTAACTGTCATCCTATTAGCTTCACCAATCTCGTCTATAAAATCATGGAATATACCTTGGTCAATATCATAAGTAACAACATTGGTGACCTATAATCTCAACTCTAAGCAATTTAGCTTTTTGAAAAATAGAGCTTGTTTCTTTAATCTGGTTGATTTATTTGAAAATGTAATGGGTGCCATTAATGAGGCAATCTTTTCTGTACTGCTTATCTGGAAT
The DNA here is from genome assembly GCF_019279795.1 of Protopterus annectens. Taxonomy (NCBI): domain Eukaryota; kingdom Metazoa; phylum Chordata; order Ceratodontiformes; family Protopteridae; genus Protopterus; species Protopterus annectens. Next base: position 493,800,233 of record NC_056732.1, read on the forward strand.
TTGCTTGTTTTCAATACGATTCGCCATGTTAGCATTATCAGTAAACTCACAGTTTAAACTCAACCCCCTGCTTGTTAGTAGGTTGCAACCTGAGTCTGTTCAAGCACACTGAGTAGGAGTTAATGGTACCTTTTCATCTAAAATATAAATTGCTTGTGGTGTCGTTCAGGACATTGTCCTGGGTGC
>NC_056732.1:493805418-493872918 GCF_019279795.1 Protopterus annectens
AGGGCATTTACAAGCCTAGCCCATAGTTTTGTGGCTTACGCCACCCCTTTAGTATGGGGAACTATACCCATTATTTTGCTGTGCCTCTGTTGAGCAGTGACACTGAGGTAATCCCTGGGATATATCTGCGATCTCCCATCCATTGGTCAAGATTTCTCTTGAACAAGGCCAGCGAGGTGCTCTGCCTCACATATACCGGGATTTTATTCCACAGCATAGGGAGTCTTTGGGTGATGAATCTATCCCTCCAGCACATCCTATTAATAGCCGTGTCGAGGTTTAAGTCTCCCGCCCTTGTGGCTCTGACGGATCTAGACTTTTTGAGGTGAAGCATATTCAGCAAATCTGGGTTTGACATGGCCTTGTATGTTAAGCAAAGGTCACCTCTGCGCAAGCGGTGGCGACTGAATAGAGCTGGAGTTCTTTCAGTCGGGCAGCATAGGACAGATGTTTGAGACCCTTTATCCTTTTGGTGAGGAACTTTTGTGGCCTCTCCAGCTGCTGCAAGTGTCGGGTCAGATACATTCGAATGGGGCATTGTACTCAATCATTGGTCTGATGAGTGATGAGTATAGACTATGACCTCCCTTGATCTAGATGAGAATCCCTTCATGATAAGGTGGGCAATGTAGGAGGTCTTCCTAACTACTTTAGCTACATGGGTGTCGAATGACAGACTACTATCAACCTGGGTCCCCAGGTCCCTGATAACTTCTTCTGTGCTCAGTGGATTGCCACCTATTTGGTAGCTAGGGTAACCTTGTTTTTCGAAGGGTATGACTATGCATTTTTGGCATTTAACTTTAGGCCATGGCTCTGGCACCAGTTATCTGTTTCTGTGAGACCCTTCTGAAGGATATCTGTGTCAGATGTGTTTTCTACTATGGCGAAGTGGTTGGAGTCATCTGCAAACTTTGTCAGCCATAACCCTCCTGTGTTTGCTTGTACTGGAAAAGTAGATGCCAAACAAGAGTGGGCCCAGGACTGAGCCCTGTGGTACACCACTTGTGACAGGCTTTGAGTCTGACATGGCGCCAGCAACTCTGACCCTGTGGGTTCTGTCACTCAGCCAGTTTGCAACCCATCTTGTGATGTATGGGTTAACATTTAAGCTGATGAGTTTTTCAATGATACCCGAGTGGGGTATTGTATCAAGGCCTTCGCCAGATCGAGGTAGGCTGTATGGACTGCCTTTCCCTCATCAATGGCTTTGGTGACTGTTTCAAAAAAGTCAACCAAGTTTAGAAGGCATGCTCTGCTTTTGACAAAGCCAAACTGGGATGGATCCAAAGTCTGCAAATTCCCTATGTCTTTATTTATGAGGTCCATTATGATCCTCTCCATGGCTTTGCAGATAAGGCTTGTCAAGCTAATGGGCCGGTAATTTCCAGGGTCGGTGGAGGCACCGCCTTTGTGAAGTGGGACCACAGTTGCAGTGCGCCACTCCTGGCGTATCCAGAGGTAAGACTATGATTAAACAGCTGTCCTAGCTGTGGGTTTAATTCCTCATTGAGTTCGTGGAGCACACAGCCGGGGACACCATCAGGTCCCATGGATGCTGTGTTTTTTGCTTTGGAGAGAGCAGTTCTCACTTGGGCGTTGGAGATGTTTGGGGGGCTGCAATCGCTTGGTATAGATATCTCTCCTTTTGGGGGGGAGGGGGGAGAAGTTTGCACTGATGCTGTCAGCCAGTATGTTGGCAATGTCTGTAGGATCAGTAATCTTCACATCATTTTGAACTAGTTCTGAGCATATCTGGGAGTTTCCTCCATTAGACATGGAAGACAAGTTCATAGGTATTGAAAATGGATAAACCTCATCCTTTCTACCATTAAGAGTTCTATATCACCATGTTCACATTAACTACTTTGGATTCATATTGATTCAACAAAGGCAGTTCACCAAGACTGCCTTCAGCAAACATTAAAAAGATTTTTTGCAGTGGAACAACATATTTCTGTTATGCCTAAAGTTGTATCTGAGTTTTCTTTAAGCCAAACCTATCGATCACCTTGTTTTCTTTCTTGAACCTAAACATGACAGAAAAAGGGTACCTCATACCTTAGATGTCTACAGACAACTCAGGTACTATCTTGACAGAACTAAATCTTTCAGATCTTTGGATCAATTGTTCATTTCTTGTAAAGATAAGAAGGGACAACCTTTGTCAAAATAGACTATTTCCAAATAGTTGTCTAAGCCTTTTACCTTTTGTTATACTCACCATAACAAAAACTATTCCAGGCAGAGTCAAGGCTTACTCTACCAGGGCTTTGGCTTCATCTATGGCTTTTTGGAAAGGGTTGGAGTCTAGATGTATTCTAGAAGATGGTGCTTGGTTCTCTGTACATACTTTTACAAAGCACTCTAAGACTGATTCCTTCTCTAGGTCCAGGTCAGACTTTGCTAGGTCCATTCTCCATGGGTTCATGAACTCTTCTCCTTCACCTCCCAAATTTAGCAAGCTAGGGTAATCTACCCATATAGCTAAGGCTATTGCAGGAGTGAGCTACATGCTCAACATAGTACAGCTAAGTAAGTATACTTACCCTAATAGTAGATGTTAGAAAGACCACTGCTACAGTAGCTGCTCCCTCCCTCCATCCCCCTTGATTTTTGGTGTGTTGTTTATGCCAGGGTATGGGCATTTATTTTTTATTGTTCCTAGCAATGTTCTTATGGGCTCAGCCTTCCTATCTCTGTTGTCAGGAAAGCTCTGAAGCATTTGGCACCTAAAATTGTTTTTTAATCAGCTCAGCTTAAGCTGCCTGACAGCTTGGGTGCATGGAAGTTGGCCTGAGGCTCTGGAAGCTGGACGGCTTCATCATATGCACACACACACACCACACACCACACACCACACACCACACACCACACACCACACACACACACACACACACACACACACACACACACACACACACACACGAAGTTGGCCTGAGGCTCTGGAAGCTGGACGGCTTCATCATATGCACACACACACACACACACACACACCACACACCACACACCACACACCACACACCACACACACACACACACACACACACACACAGACACACACAGACACACACACACTTGTCATACTGATCATTAATGCAGTAGCCTTAGCTATATGAGTTAAGGATATGACAGCTGGCAAACTTGCAAAACTTCAGGACACTTTCCACACATCCAAACTCCAGTGAAATGCCTTGAAGTTCTTTGCATTTACAGAAACTGCCTTTGACAAGATGACATACTCCTGACCTCCTTCTCTCTTCACTGTTAAACTGACTAATTTTTTCTGTTGTTTGTTTTCCTCACATATTTATCTCTGTTGTTACTTTCATTCTACTCATAACAATTGCTTTACTGACAAACTCATTGATTTAATTAAAATATTAATAAGGCATTCTTTCCACTACCTGTGCACTACTTGCCACTTGATGAAAATAAACTTTCAACGAAATATTTAAAAGATGCTTTTTCTATTCACTACATTTTAGATATTGGCCTGCATGCTTATGTTATAAAAACACTCACTAAAACCCTCATTTCATGTGGTAACATATGTTCTGACCTGACCTACATCACTTCCTCGCCATCAAAATAATTTGTCATTCATAAAATAAAGAGCTTCATGACCATAGCAATCGCACCTGGATAGTCACCATGGCCTAAAACTGCTGCATCATTACTCCAACCGTGTTTCTGGAAAGCTTAAACACATTCATGCCTTGGTGGCTTTTTTAAATTTCAGATATGTTCTGCATAACACACACTTGGTTAAACAACATAATGCAACAAAGGTAGTTTCACACACGTGCCACATATTCAGGGCTGATCACCGCCACAAACTGCGAGGAGAACTGCACTTTTTGTTAAAGTTGAATTTGATTTCTCCCCAGTCAGTCTACATCTCAGTGCTGGCAAAATCACTAAGGTTTTGTGTAGCTTATATCTCTCATGAATTTTCCTCCAAACTAGTCAGTGACAGATTACACAGGCTCACAGTGGAGATGAAATGATTGTTACTATGGGTCTCCATGTGAACTGTGTCACATATATAGTTATGCAAGTCTATTCCATATGATATCTTTAAAGGTAAACTGTACCCTACAAATAGCATTTTGTTTTCCCATATTGTACTTCCTTTCCTACAATATGATCCTTGCTTTGCCACATATTATAAAAACTATGACCTAGCTGTTTATTTCCCTCCATGACATTTCTGTCCTATTTACCTTATTCAGTGCAGACTAAGTTGGGTATGAATGAAATCTCACTGACACTTTCTCTAGCTCATGCCAATATGCCTGCCTGCAGCGAGATTAGAATAAAAGAAAAAATAGTAATAAATAATAAAGGAAAAATAGTCATGACTACTTGGATTGTCAGAGATATTAGTGTGGCATAAAACATTAACATAAGATAAAAACCCATTTTTATCAATTTGTGGCATAGTGGTCCTTAATGTGGGAATTAGCTAATGGGTATAATGTATATCATGTGACCATATGGACTTGACAGTTATGATGAACGTATATCACACCTACCAGTTCTTGATTATTTCAACTATGAATCGACTTATCTGTATACATATATGATATGGTATAACACTTAAAGGAACTCTGGTATTGTTTACAGTTCAAACTAGCTGCTGCATTTTTGTTTTGCTTCAAAGTGGATCTGTAGAAGCTGCTTTTTGTCCCTTTTTTCTGTTTTTAGTTTATGAATGCCACTATAGTCTTATCTTCATGTCTAGTTTAAGGACACTCGTTATTTCTTATTGTGGATGGATAGTTCACATTGTGGATGGCAGAAAGTCCAGTCTTGTTTTGTCATATTTTAATTATAACTGTCATGATTCCATTTTTGTTTCACATTTTCATACTGATATTGAACAAACATCACTTTATGGAATGTTGGTTAGCATGGAGTTTTGGGGGGTGGCAGATTCGAGGGGTAGAAGAAGACTGCATGACAGGGGAGTAAAAAGGAAAATAAATGCCAGCACTACACTACTGACCATTCAGCATCTGCTGATCACTTCCCCTAACACCTTGCACCTGGGGCAGCTGCCTCCTCATATCCACTCTAGCTGTGCTTCTGTGTGAATGTAAGGGAAACATAAGTTATGGGCAGGAATGCAGCAACTTATGTTTGGTATAGTAAAGTTGGGATAAACACATGATTAGATGGATGTATCAACATGTACAGAGAATGAGGAAGCCATTATTGCTAGAAGAAGGGAAAATAGCTACATGTAGTAAGATGGGCAATGCTAGAACCAGGTCATGTAAGGTGACTGAGCAGAACGACACCTGAACAAAGTTTATAGCATTGTACTGACCAGCTATGATATGCATGTGTGTATGTATTATTATATGATAATGATTATAATTATTATTATTCTTATCTCTGTCAAGCCGCACACTGGCAGCCAGATGAAGCTAAGCATGAAGCAAATGATGATGTGTAATGCTACCTGTGGTGATGTTTTAATGGAAGGGCATTTAACAGAGTAGGAGGATATGGGATCACGAAAAGCAAGATAAACAGATTCCAGTATGGCATCACAGAAGCCCATGACTTATAGAGTGTTGACTGTAACAAAGAATTGGAAAGAAAAGAGGAAATTCTAAGAGGAAAGCAGTCAGAAATTAAATAAAAAGGTCACATGGTATCAGAGTATGAGCAAGCAGCAATACAAAGATGAACTAGTACAGAGGAGAGAACAGCAAGGATGAAATAATCGTCAGCCTCAGTGATGGAAGCAGAAGTCCTGCAGATGACTTAAAAACAGTTTAAAATACGAAAAGGAAGCTCAGCAAAAGCAAAAGGTCTGAAGACGTTCATGTTAATAAAGTGGACAAAAGCACTCACAATTATAAGCTGTGTCTGGCATTTGGGTTTTGCTTTTGCTGAGTTTCCTTTTCGTATATTATATATATATGACCAGAAGAAACAAGGTGGGCGGAGAAAAGGGCAGCGTACACTGTAATTAGTGTTTCTGTGTGACATTCATGGGTACATGTAAATATATGCTCTACAGTGGTTTTAGCCTAAAATGCAAGATCAAATATGAAAGACTATGGTGTACCTTCCATGTCAGTGCAGTGCAGTGCTGAGAGGACCATGACTACACAAATGTGCCAGGTAAGAAAATCAAATGTGAATGGAAGGGAAACATAGCAGTTATGAGCAAGAATGCAGCAACTTATAATATGTGGAACACTTAAGATGTCAAATCTCAGTTGTGACTAAATGAATGTATTATCTAGCACAGAGAATAAGAAAATCAGTATTGCTGGGGTAGGGGTGGGGGTAGCTGCTTAACTGGCTAGCTGCTAGTAGTAAGATGGGTAAGGATAGAACTGGAACACTTTGGCTGCAGGAACAGTACAACACTGGAACAAAGTTTATAGCCTGTACTAAGCAGCTATGGCATGTAGAATGTATTCTGATTATTATAATCTGCATTGTGAAAGATACTGGCAACAAACATAAGCTATGCAGGAGGCATATGTTGAGGTGTGACAGTACCTTGAGGGGATAGGCATTTAATACAACTGGTTTGCGTTCACTGGTGCATAGCCAATACTTTGGTCCACAACCTGCTTCACACTGGAAATATGAATTCTGAATCATGAGCAGTGCAGCCCAGAGCCACCATGAGGTACAATGTGCATACATGTACAGACAGCATGCCTGAGCCCCTGAGAGTGGTATATCGGTGCCAGGTAGTCTAATCTAGCTGTGTATAACATCACCAATGCATGTCACTGAAACAGAGCATTTCACAAACATACATGGAACATCGACTCATCTGAATACATTCCACACAAACTGCTATATACTTGTGGCTTAAATGGATGTGCTGCCATTTTAAATGCCAAACAACTCATGGGAAGAAAATAAGCAGGAGAAGCAGCACCATGAAACCATTTTGAGACAAGTTTCTGGAAGAAGAGTATCATACTTTAAACAAAGCACATCCCCAAGGAGGTACACATTTGTTATAGTCATAAAAAATAACATTAAGAATTTACCTTCCATGCCTTCAGTCAGGAGCAACACTTCAGGATGTGCCAGGATGTGCAAACAAAAATGTTATTCTTACTGCGCTGGGAGACAATCTTCATAGTCATTGTTAAAATAGTCTCTCTGAAGGGAGGCAGATTACATCTTTTATACATTTTCCTATCAAAACTGGTCATGTAGTTCTATTATGTTATGATGATTCTAGCTAATACAAAACTTTGCAAATGTCCTCATCCCCCGTGATTTTCACCTCGGACTTCACGTGAACACCTTTCTATACACGATCTACCTGCTTCCAAGGGTTCTTGTTTCTGACCTTGGATGTTTCAAACCTTCCCTAACAACAACACACTCCTAGCCTGGAGGAGTCAGGCTAACAAATTCCTTTTGTAGTAACTAACATGCCTCGACTTCATGCAACATGTACTTTTTCCTTATTGCATATTAAAAGAATGCAGTTAAGATACAGTAATTTTTGCTTATGAAGCTGTATTTTTTCCAGCCCTGCATACAAATTATATTTGCTTTTTAACAATCATATTATAGCAACATTAATAAACTGAAATTAGTATACATTTTAATAACTAATTCTGTCCCATAACAGTTTCCTCCCTCTGACACTATCAGTGTCATACCATACATATAATTATATTTTTCTTTTTCTTAACTTGATAAAATATGCATTTGTGTCATAATAATCATCTTCTGTTGTACTAAAACTGCCATTGATTGGTACATGCAGTGGCATTTCATGTGCAGGTGAGATTAAATGTCTTGTAATCACAGCTTTTAGAATAGAAAATACCAAAATGATTACAAATATAATAAAAAAGTACAATGACAATACCCTGGATTATGCTAGTTCCCAGGTTACCAAAAATACTGCCCGACCATCCAAAAAGTGTCCATTGTTTTGATGTGCTGTCCAAATCTTTGGCCCTTTGTTCCATGAAATTTGCCAGTTTTTCCTGTTCATCATGATGGTAATTAATATATGAACAGCAACGACTCCCTATGAGGGCACATGACCCCCCTTTTGCAACAAGCATTATATCAAGTACCATTCGATTCCGCAACACCACAGTTTACATTTGTCATTTCTTAATTTGCCATCCTGATGTGATATAAAGTTTTGTTGACCACCTCCTGTAGAATTTGGGCAAGCATGGTGATTTCAATCATTGTCCTTTGCACTTCATACCCAAGATTACAAATTGAAAATACTTGCTCTGCCCAGTGGATTGCTTGCTTATTTCTCAGTCTACTTGCTGGTGGGTGTTCAAAATATTGAATAGCAGGAGTAATATAGCCTACAAAGCAACTTCCAGACCAGTTTGTAGGCAACTAGAGGTAGGCACGATCACCACAGCTGTAGTAACAGGTCACTTATCATGCCCGTGCCACACCCCCAGTCATAGCTTTTTAAGTGCGAAGAGTCTAACACATTTTCACGCCTGGTGTCAATACATTTGCTTTTCCCTACTGGTACAGTCCCATTTCTGGCATAACATGTGTCTCCATGATGTGTGGTTGCAAGTTGAAGGGACACAACCTTTGAAAAATCAGTTACGTTATGCCAGGTTAAGTTGATGTCATTAAGGTCCTTTGCAAATGACACCTGTGATGCAGGGATGGGAATCATAGGAATCCCTGCCTTGGAATGATGAAGTATATACAAACATATCCAGCAGTTTGTTTTGTTTAGATTTTTGGCATACTACCGAACGACCAGCAAGAAACTGTTTTCTCTTGACCAGTTTATAGAAGGGAACAGCAGCAGAGAGAAAGCAAAAGTACCTGTTGTCACTGGATTCATCATGGACTGCTACTGACGCTGACCTTCTCACTAGGCAGATGACTTATCTGTCACACCTCGATCTCCGTCTTTTGGCTGCGATGATTCGTCAGGGGTCCCCATGCGGCAGGTCTTCTTGCAATGAGATGAATGGATCCACGTTGGTACTCCTGCACAGTGAACTGCAGTCAAAGTGGTGAGCAGGACCTGAAAAAGCCCCTTCCACCTCGGGCTGAGGCAGTTTTTCCTCTGGAAAATGTTCACATACACCCAATCACCTGGTTGTAGTTGATGACAGGGTTGGTCAGGAGGCTTTGGTAATGCTGTTCTTAGTGTTAGATGATATTGCTGTCAAATTTTTAGGAGTCTCCTACAATAAGAAATTATAGCATCATCTGACAAAGTTAAATCGGCATTTCCCACTAGAGGGGTAGCTGGAAGGGCCATGGGTCTCCCCATCAATATTTCATATGGAATCAACTTCCTGGTGGCATTGAGGCCCCCATACTAATTAATGCTAAGGGAAGGGCTTTGGGCCACTTTAAGTGGGTTTCAGCACAAATCTTTGGAATTTTATATTTAAGGGTCCTGTTTACACTTTCCACTAATCCAGATGACTGGGGATAGTTGGGACAGTGAAGACTCAACTTAGTATTAAAAATTTTAAATAGCTCTTTACATGGTGCACTATTAAAATGTGTTCCCTGGTCACAGTTAACAATACTGGGTGTAACAAATCTCTGTATAAATTTAGATAACAGTTTTTTAATAACTGTGACTGCATCAGCTTTGCAACAAGGGTAAGCTTCCACTAGGGTTACCACCTGTCCCACTTTGCGAGGGACAGTCCCTCTTTGGGCAATTGTGTCCTGACAAAAAATATTAAAAATGGCAAATGTCCTGAGATTGTAGGACATAATTATGTCCTATATTTTATGTAATAGTTGCATAAAACAGTTATTCTGAATCTAAAATACCTAAATGTTACAAGAAACAGAATAAGCAACTAACATTCTACAATAATAAGCTTTTATTTAGGCAAAAAAATTAAGTTCTATCCTTTGTACTGACCATGGGTATGTGTCGGCCTGTAAAATCTGGTGCGTCCCGAAAATGTCCCACTTTGGCCATTTGAAAAGGTGGCAACCCTAGCTTCCACCCATGCTGAGAACATACACACTACCACCAAAATAAATTGTAAATTATTAGTCTTAAACATCTGGATAAAATCCAGTTGTATATTAACAAAAGGTACCCATGGTGGAGGTAAACATGCAGATTTGCTGTTGGCATGTTTGCTTATGTTATATTCCAAACATATACTGCAGTGTTGTACATACTGAAGTATCAAAGAGGAGACATGGTAGGCATACCAGCTTTGGATAATTTGATTAAATAAAGCTGTCTTACCTGTATGGATGATATGCCCTTACTAGGTAAGGTAGCAAAGAGGCAGGCGCCACCAGTCGGCTGTCTGGATGTCGCCATATGCCATCAGAGGATTTTCTACATCCATCCTTTAGCCACCTCAGAACTTCTCCCTGTGATGCTTCAGCTTGAAAGTCTGACAACTTTTCAAAATCAAACACATCATTACTGTTACAGTTTATTATTGTTAATATACACAGATTTTTGCAACAATTTACTACTGCTTGTTTAGCAGTTTGGTCTGCCAAATTATTTCCTTTTATTACGACATTTATGCCTTTTTGATGTGCACAACATTTGATTACAGACAGCCTGTTAGGTAGCAAAAGTGCATCTAATAATGACTTTATGTACCCTGAATTTTTAATTTGATTTCCTGAAGAGGTCATAAATCCTCTCTCTTTCCAAAGTTGCTCAAAATCATGTACCACCTTGAAAGCATAACAGCTGTCTGTAAAAATATTGGCCATCTTGTCTTTGGCTAACCCACAGGCTTTTTTCAAATCCACTAGCTCAGCTATTTGAGCAGAGTGAACACCCTCTAATCTTTGTTGTAATAATATTGTTTCTTCGGTGCAGATGGCTATTCCCGAGAGTAGCTTCCCTGTTTGATCTCTTCCACAGGAGTCATCCATGAATAAATTCAACTCAGCATTGGGTATAGAAGTGTCTTTTAAGTCCTCCCTAGGAAAAAGCAAATAGTTACACACACACAATCATGCTCTTCACCATCCTCAGCAGTAGGCAACTGAGATGCAGGATTTAGAACAGGACAGTGGATAAGAGATATAGATGGATCAGAAAAAAGTGTAAGTTCATGTCTAGTTAGATGTGCAGTTGAGAGTGGTTGAGTTTTCATCCTAAGCAATAGAGATGATACAGAATGAGAGACAGCTACTGTGAGATCATGCCCAAGCACCAACGGTTGTGCCAGATTAACTAGAATGGCAGCAGTGGCAACTGCCCTTAAACAGGGTGGAAAACCTTTTAAAACAGAATCAGTTGCTGTGCTGTAATAGCTGATGGGCGATAGCTGTCCTCATGTTTCTGTGCAAGCACTCTTTGAGCCAATCCATTTCTTTCATGACAAAATAAAAATAAAAGGTTCTGGTAGCCCTAAAGCTGGGACAGTAGCTAAAGCTTGCTTCAAGTTCTGAAATGAATTTTCATCTTCACTATTCTAAAGCAGAGGCTCTGGTGTATCCTGCTTTAAAAGATTTATCAAAGATTTGGCAATTTCTGTGTAGTTAGGGATCCACTGTCTACAGTATCCTGTCATACCTAGGAAAGATCTAAGCTGTTGCTGAGTAGTCGGACATGGGGCCTTAGATGTTGCATCAATACGAGATGGCAACACTTGCCTGCTACCCTGAGATATTAAATGACCAAGATAATGTACCTGAGATGATCACAATTGTAGTTTTTCTCTGGACACTTTGTGTCCCTTCTCTGCAAGGATAGTCAGAAGATGCAAGGTATCCTGTTGACATTGCTGAAAGGAATTTGATACTATCAGTAAATCTACATATGGTACTAACACAGACCCACCCGGAAATGTCATATTCTCCAAATCTTCTTTCAGAATTTGAGAAAATAATGAAGGATCATAGGAAGTTACTAGGCTGTTGGCCCTGAGGCCCATATAAGCCTAGCCAAGAGTTTAGCCCAAGCATAGACAAATCAGCACCCAATGCCCCTGTCCAGCAGGGACATGGGTGGAATCCCAGGGATGTATTTTCTGTTTCCCATCCAGTTATCCAGACTGCGCTTAAAAAGAGGTAAAGAGGTGCTCTGCTTGATGTGGAGAGGGAGTTTATTCTATAGATGGGGGAGTCTCTGGGACACAAATCTGTCCTGCCAGCAGGTCCTAGTGATGTCACAGACCAAGTTGAGGATGCATGTGCAGGTTAATTGAGTGGAGCTTGACTTGCGGATATGCAGCAGTCCCATTAAGGCAGGGTCCGAGATCGCCTTGTATGCCAGACAGAGGCCACCTCTGAGGAGTCTATATGAAACAGAGTAGAGGCATAGGGCTTTTAGCCTATATGTCTATGGTAGATTTTGAGGCCCTGGATTCTCCTGGTGAGGAACCTCTGTGGTCTCTCCAGCTGCTGCATGTGCTTTGCGAGGTACATGCCAAATGGGGCACTGTGCTCAATAATGGGCCTTATAAGGGAAGAATACAGGGATGTTATGACCTCCTTCTCCCTGGATGAGATACCCTTACTTATGAGGTGAGCCATATAGAAAGCTTTCCGTACAATGGAAGCAACATGGTGGTCAAACATCAGGCTATCAATCTGGGTGCCCAAATCCCTTGTGACTGACTGCATGCTTAGAATGTTATTAATGTGATAATTTGTGGGAACATCTCTCTCCATAAAGAGGATGATGATGCATTTTTTGTATTCAGCTTGAGGCCATGTTTTTGGCATCCGTCATTTGTTTGGGTGAGACCCTCTTGGAGGATGTCCACGTCACTAGGGGAATTGATGACAACTCCCAACTTGCAGTCATCTGCAAACTTGGTCAGCCATAGCCCACTGGTTTTGGCCTGTACCTCAGAAAAGTATATCCCAAATAACAGAGGTCCCAAGACCGAACCCTGGGGTATGCCACTCAATACAGGTTTACAGCTTGAGGTGGCTTCCCCTATTTTGACTAGGTGGGTTCTATCAGTGAGCCAGTTGGCCACCCATCTGGTAGCATAAAGATTGATGCCTAGTTGAGATAGTTTATCTATTATGCCTGAGTGTTGAGAGAGTTTATCTATTGTGCCTGAATGGGGAATAGTGTTGAAAGCTTTAGCCAGGTCAAGGTAGGCAGTGTGCACTGTCTTACCCTCATCCATGGCTGTGGTGACTGTCTCAAAAGTCAACCAAATTTAACAGACATGACCTCCCATTGACTAAGCCAAACTGTGTAGGATCGAGTGTTTGGAGGTTGCCAATGTCCTTGTTTATGAGGTCCATGATAGTCCATTCCATGGCCTTGCAGTTCAGGCTAGTTATGCTTATGGGTCTATAATTTCCCAGATCAGTGGATGCTCCACCTTTGTGTAAAGGGATGACAGTGGCTGTCCTCCACTCAGGTGGGGCAAAACTGGTACTCAGGCTTTGGTTGAATAGGGTGCTTAATGGTGCTGCAAGTTCCTGACTGAGTTCATGTAGGATGCAGCCTGGGATGTTATCAAGTCCCATGGAGACTGTATTTTTTGTCTTTGAGAGAGCAGTAATGACCTGATTTCTAGATATAAGGGGGAGGGGCAGGTACTGGGAATGTCCTGATTTACTGATGGGGGGAACAGAGGGGTGAAATTTTCATTGAACCTGTCAGCCAGCAAGTTTGCTATATCTATGGCATTTGTATATGTGGTGTCCTTGACCATCAGTACTGAACAGATCTGGGTTCTACCTTTGAGATTACAGACATATGTGAAGAAGACCTTCTGATTGTCTCTAGATGTGGACAATCTGGACTCTAAGTTTGCTTTGGAGGATTTCACTAGTGCTCTTATTTGCTTGTTTAGGCTAAGGAGAGATTGCTTCCAATTGGGCACCTGCTCCTTCTTGGTCCTGGTCAGCAATTTGTTTCTTCTGTTATAGAGTTTATTTATTGCAGATGTCCACCAAACAGGTTTACCCTTCCTTGCGGAGGATGATTTAGTCCTGTCAGGTATTCCTGATTCCATGCATCTATATAAATGTTTGTATAATAATTTGGTATAGTTTTGGATACTGGTGCCAGTTCCCAAAGAGAGGGAGGGGGCTGTGAAGCTGTTTACCATCCCTCAGAAGGCTGTAATCAGCTTTGGAGAAGTTTTGATTGACCCTAAGCTAGAGGGGGGTCGAGGGAGATGGTGACTTCAAACATAACCGTTTTATGGTCAGATCTTACAAGGGAGGATGATACTGCAGGGATGCTGCAGTGGCTACTCATGTTGGTTAATACCAAATCCAAGATATTATCACCTCTTGTGGGGGTAACGACTAGCTGTTTCAAAGCATTTGTATTTACAAAATTGAGGAATCTCTGGGTATTTGTGTTCCGGCAAGAGTAGTTTTTCCAGTCTGTGTAGTTAAAGTCAGCCAGGATCAGGGTAAAGGGTTGAATCTTGATAGATTTGAAGAGGTCTAGATAGGCAGTTTGAGCATCTTGGGTCAGATTTGGGGGCTGGTAGCTAGCTATTATTTGTATAAGGGTCTTGTCAATAGTTAACTGCACCTGGAGTGTCTCCTGTGCATCATATTGTTTGACCAGCCTGGAGGTGTGTATGTCTTTAATATATATTGAAACTCCATCTCCTTTGGCTTTACTACCCACAGTTTGGGGTCTGAATGTATGATAGGATGAGTAATCAGGTAAGGCTGGGGTGCTCTCTGCATCTTTGAACTAGGCTTCTGTGACCACACAGATGTCAGCATTTTCCAGGGTTAGGAATGCTTGCAATGCATGCAGTTTCGTGTTTAGACTCCTAGCGATTAGCAGCATGACCTTTAATTTGTGTTTTGTTGAAAGTTTTATGTTGGTAGTTTTAACCTCATCACTTTTCCTAAAAAAAGGCACTATAGGGAAAGCAAGAGCCTTTGCCAGAATCCTGAAGACCAGGTGAGACAGATGCAGGCCATCTCTGGCAAAGCATCATGGTCTGTCGATCATATCTTCCCAGGTTGTCAGGTACTGGATCCCCCTGGAATGATACCAGAAACTTAGCAAATTGTTAAAGTCAATCATATTCTGTTTGTATTCAGACATCATTCTGGGTGACGGTAGAATGCTGCTTAAGGCTAGGGACATACCTACCTGGGACACATATTCAGTGAGTTCAATCATGTCTCTCTTCATATAGTCCAGGGAGGTATGTCTCAAGTCATTCACACCAACATGGACTATGACAGAGTCATAACAGTACGTGTTGTTGAGAGTCTTGAGTGCATGTGTGATATGGTGGATTCTGGCCCCTGACAGACAACTAACTGTGACTTTCTCCTTAACCAGTCTGGTGAGAGGCACATCTGTGTGTCACACAATGGAGTCACCTATGACTAATATGTTGGGTTTATGGTTAAGCTTTAGTGGTTGTGAGACAGAGGTGTGTGAACTATGAGTGGTATGTGGTGTGGAGGGCTAAGGAGATCACGCGTGTATTTTCCTTAGAGGTTTTTTGCCTCAGCGGTCTCCTTTGTCTGGGTATGTTTTTGTTGAGGACCTCCACATATGTGTGTGTGCATTGTGTAGGTGTGGGTGGTGTTTGAGGTGTAGTGATTGTGCTGACAGCTTTCTCAGTGCCAGATATGCTGGCTTGTGAGGGAGAGAGCTTGGACTCTAGGTTCATAATGTAATTGCATCTCTCACACATTGTGTGGGGGATTTAGTATATCCTGTGGCAAACATGTCCAGGTATATTGCTGTCCTTGAAAAGTAAAAGCAAACAGACTGACTGTCAGGGTGAATTGGCAGAGAAAAGAATGCTGGACATAAATCTATTGCAGAAAAGTAACTAGCTGTAGGTGGTATGAAACTCAGTAGTGTTGCTGGATTTGGAACAACAGGAAAAGTAGGCAGTACTGTATTATTTACAGCCCTTAGGTCTTGTACAAATCTATAAGTATCCTTCCCTGCCTTTTTCATTGAAAAAATAGGAGTATTACAATGGCTTTTAGCTGGTATTATTATTCCTTGCTGTATTAGAGACTGAATTACAGGTTTGATTCCCTTCTCTGCTTCTGGCTATAGTGGATATTGTGGAACTCTAGGGAGAGGTTTTGATGGGTTTAATTTTATTCTTACTGGTTCTGCTGATTTCAGTAAACCTACTTAATTTGCATGCTTAGCCCACAAGCTGGCAGGTACCTGCTGTAGTAACTCTCCATCTGCCTGTATGCTTCCATCAGGCTGTTCCTTAGCTTCTGCTAAAACTGCCAATACTTCCCCCTCTGGGTCTGTTGGAACATTTAGATTAACCCCTTCTGGGGTACAGTAAATAGTAGAACCCAGCTTGCAT
Organism: Protopterus annectens; assembly: GCF_019279795.1. Taxonomy (NCBI): domain Eukaryota; kingdom Metazoa; phylum Chordata; order Ceratodontiformes; family Protopteridae; genus Protopterus; species Protopterus annectens. The sequence goes on from NC_056732.1 coordinate 493,821,672, forward strand.
AACAAATCTCTTCCTAGCAGATTTACAGGTGCAGTAGTACTCAAAAGAAAAGAATGCTCTTCTTCAATCGGACCTAAAGAAATGGGGATGGGTTCTGAAGCAGGATACATAACCGTAGTATTTGTTACTTCAACTGCCTTTACTCTATACTCTGATAATGTTATTTGACTATCTGAAGTAATTTTTAACACTGACCTAGTGGCTCCAGTGTCCACCAGAAATGGGGTTTTCTATGAATTTATTTTCATCTTAAAGTAGGGTCCTTTTTGCTCTATTTGCAGTAGAGGGTTACGATTCACTTCTGTATTATTTTTTTTGACCTAGTCAGTATGGAACTTCTTGATTCCTTGCAATCTGAGGAGGTGGTGGAGGAAAAACTTCATTATTATAATTTGGTTACCATTCAGTCCAAGTATCTTGGACTCTGCATTTGCCTGTGTGGGCACTCCCCTCTCCAATGTCCTGCTTCTCCACAATTAAAGCAAGATGTGTTAGATGAAGTCAGAGGGTCACTGCCAGCTCATTGTTGCCAACCAGCTGCACCATGTTCCCCTCAATCAGTGCTTTTGCTAAATCCTCTAGCAATTCCTCTACCCCTGCTTCTGCCTCAGCCCCTTGGGTTTTCAAGCTGCCTGATTTGTAAAGTTAACAGCTTGTCCTCAGTATCCTTCCTTCATTTTTCCTGATACTCTCTACAGTGATTTGCAGCACTTAATAAAGACTCTAAGTCCTTTCCTTGTCAGTCTATGAGCACTTCCTTTATTTGATTTTGTACAAGGGTTTGCAGACTCTGCACAATGGCTGCTGCAAAAGCTGGCTTAGCTTGCTCTTCTGGGTCTGGTATTCCAGAATGTCTAGCAAATACTGTTTTAAGGCAACTCAAATAGTCTGCAGGGGCTTCCCTTTATTTTGTTTACATGCCTGCATTTTAGACCAGTCAGTCCTAACTTGACACACATCCGTAATCTTGTTTAACAATGCTGTTTATCTGTTAATGCATTCCCTGTGAAAGTGAAATCTGTTATCTCAACCTTTTCCAGTAACTGCTTTCTTATTTCATCTAAAGTAACTACCCTCAGCAGTTGATTTAAATCTGTCAAAGTAGAATTGTAACATTCTGTTATAGTTTTTAATTTTTCTTTGAATTTTAATGGATCTTCTCTACTATTTGGAATATCTTTAGACATAGTATGCAAATCAGCAGGGGTCCAAGGACGATGAACAAGTTCCCTATTGTTAGCCCCCAAAATTTCCCTGACAGGTGCCAATAGATCCCCTCCAGAGGTTGTAATCTCTTGTTGTATCCTGTCATGTGAGCGTGTATGGTGAGATACAGGCATGTCAAATGCTAATGCCCCTGTTGGGGAAGTAGAAGCTATCTGAGAAGGCTAGGAAGAAGAAACCCCCCCCCTCAATAGATGCCTATTCAGAAGATAAAAATTGAACAGGGGAACCAGTCTGAGATGTACCAGTATCATGTGAACTGGGTGTCCAATGGACAGTAGACCAAAAGGTAGGGATCTGAGAAACAACAGAGTCTTGTACAGGAGGTACCCATACTGGTGCATAGGGGGGTGGGGGTGCAGCAGCTACTTAGGTTCATAGGTTCATAGGTAGGTACTAGGCTATTGGCCCTAGGGCCTATATAAGCCTAGCCAAAAATGCACCCTGGCTTTCACCACCCAAGAAAATTATTTTCCTGTGCCCCTGTTGAGCAGAGCCACAGAAGTGATCCCTGGGGTGAATTTCCTATTTCCCATCCAATCATCAAGATTTTTCTTGAAGAGTGCTAATGAGGATCTCTGTTTGACATAGATAGGTAGTATGTTCCAGAGTATGGGAAGTCTCTGGGACAGGAATCTATTCCTCCAGCATGTTCTGTTTATTGTGGTGACAAGGTTTAGGTCCCTAGAGCGTGTACCTTGGAGGGATTGGGATTTCTTTAAGTGGAGCATGTCCAACAGCTCTGGGTTTGACATAGCTTTGTATGTTAGGCAGAGATCGCCTCTGAGTATGCAATATGTGACGGAGTAAAGCTGGAGTTTTTTGAGACGGTCTGCATAGGGCATCTGTTTGAGGCCAGTAATTCACTTTGTGAGGTATTTCTGTGGCCTTTCCAGTTATTATAGATGTCTTGTGAGGTACATACCAAAAGGGGCATTGTACTCTATAATGGGTCTAATGAGTGATGAGTAGAGGGGAACAATGACCTCTTTTTTTCTGGATGAGAAGCCTTTTGTGATGAGGTGAGACGTAGAAGGATTTCCTGACCACTGTGGCGATGTGATTATCAAAGGAGAGACTACTGTCCACCTGTGTTCCAAGGTCTCTTATCACATTTTCGGCATTAAGTAGACTACCAGCTATGTGGTAGTTCATGGGTACAGAGTTTTTACCAAAGGGGATGACAATACACTTTTTGGCATTGAGCTTCAGGCCATGGCTTTGACACCAGGCATCTGTCTCAGTGAGACCCTTTTGTAGTATGACCACATTGTTAGGAGTTTCAGTTATGGCTCCTAGTTTGCAGTCATCTGCAAACTTTGTTAGCCAAAGACCTTCTGTGTTAGCCTGTATTTTAGAGAAGTAGATACCAAATAGGAGAGGACCCAGGACTGACCCCTGTGGTACTCCACTTGTCACTGGTCTGAAGTCGGATTTGGAGTCTGCTACTTTCACAGTGTGGGTTCTGTCCATGAGCCAGTTGGCAACCCATCTTGTAACATAGGGATTTATACCTAGTTTAGTGAGCTTATCTATAATTCCAGAGTGAGGGATGGTGTCAAAAGCCTTGGCGAGATCTAGATAAGCTGTGTGAACCACCTTACCCTCATCTATGGCTTTGGTGACTGCTTCAAAGAAGTCAATCAGGTTTAGGAGATATGATCTGCCTTTTACAAATCCGAACTGGGTAGGGTCCAGAGTTTGGGGATTACCAATGTCTTTGTTTATGAGTTCCATGATGATACGTTCCATGGCCTTGCAGACCAGGCTCGTCAGACTAATGGGGCAGTAGTTCCCAGGGTCCGTTGTGGCTCCCCCTTTGTGGAGTGGGATAACCATCGCAGTGCACCATTCATTGAGCACAAAGCCTGAGGTGAGGCTATGATTGAACATGGTACTTAGGTAGGGTGCCAGTTCATTCTGTAGTTTGTGTAGAACGCAGCCTGGGATATTGTCAGATCCCATGGATGCTGTGTTCTTGGCTTTGGAGAGTGTGTTTTTTACCTGTGCAGCCATGATTACAGGAAATTTGCATTCTTCTGGTATAGAGATGGGCCCTCTAGGGGGTGAGAGGGGGGTAAAGTTAGCACTGAACCTATCTGCCAGGATGTTGGCAATATCAGTTGGTTCTGTAAATTTAGTGCCATTGTGCTGTAACTCAGAGCAGATCTGAGTGTTGCCATTGAGATTCTTGACATAGCTATAGAATGCTTTGTGGTTGTCTTTAGAGTCAGTGGCAATTTTGTTTTCATAACTAGTTTTGGAGGATTTTATGAGGGATCTCAGCTTCTTACTGAGGTTGACCAGGGAGTTCCTCCAGTCATTGTATTTTACTCTTTTTTGCAAAAGTTTCTTTCTTCTGTTGTAGAGTTTGTTTATGGCAGAGGACCACCAGATTGGCTTCCTTTTTTTGGAGGATAGCATCTTGGTTCTATTAGGGATAGCATGATCCATGCACTCGTGTAAGTGCTTATAAAGTGCATTTGTGTAGGATTCAGCATTCATACCTCTATTGTCTGTCTGCATGGGTGTTATGAAGTTTGCTACTTCTGTCTTAAGAAGTGTGAAGTTGTTTTTGGAGAAGTCTTTTACGGTGGTTTCCCTAATTGGGGGGTGGGGGCAGAATGTGGATGTCTAGGGTCATTAGCTTGTGGTCAGATCTGACCAATGAGGAATTGACCTCTGGCGTGGAACACTGGTTGCCCATGTTGGTAATGACCTAAGGCACTGGAATTTATCATTTCCAGAAAACGTTGAGCAAAAGAGTTGGTACATGAGTAGTTTTCCCAGTTAATGGTGGGGTAGTTGAAATTGTCCATTATTAGGGTGTTGGGTTGTACCCTAATACTTTCCAGTGTATCAAGAAATGAGGAGTGGGAATCCTGGGGCATGGGGAGTGTTCTGTAGCAAGCTACAATGTGGATTGTGGTCTTGCCCAGAGTTAGTTGCACTTGGATAATCTCGGATGCATTATGCTGTGCAACTAGCCTGGAGGTGTGGATATCCTTAATGAATATGGACACACCTCCACCTTTAGTGCTTCATTCCGGGTTAGGTGGCCGAAAGGTGTGGTATGAATTATAGTCTGGCAATGCAGGGGTGCTCCCTGGAGCTTTGAACCAGGTCTCTATCACTGCACAGATGTCGATGTTCTCCATTTTAAGGAGTGGCTCGAGTGAGTGCATTTTGAGATTTAGACTTCTAGCATTGAGTAGCATTACCCTCAGATTTTGCTTGCTTGTACCTGTTATGGTGGTGAATTTGTCATTTGAACCCTGCCTAAAAAAAGGCACTATAGGGGTGGCAAGAGCCTTAGCCAGTATCTGGAATCCCAAGGGTGACAGGTGCAGGCCATCTCTAGCAAAGCATCGTGGTCTGTCGATCATGTCGTCCCAGGCAGACAAATACTGGATCCCCTTAGAATGACACCAGAAGCTTAGCCAATTGTTGAAGTCAATCATTTTGTCCTTGTACTGTGGTATAATTTTGGGTGATGGCAGGATGCTACTCAGGGCTAGGGTCATACCTGCCTGGGCTACAAGATCGGGGAGCTCCTCCATGTCTCTTTTCATGTAGTCCAGGGAGGTACGTCTCGGGTCATTCACACCAACATGGACAATGACAGAGTCATCTTCTTCAGAGACATGGAGGAGCTCTCTGACCATGTGGTCCAGGCAGGTATGACACTAGCCCTGAGTAGCATCCTGCCATCACCCAGAATGATACCACAGTACAAGGATAAAATGATTGACTTCAACAATTGGCCAAGCTTCTGGTGTCATTCTAAGGGGATCCAGTATCTGTCTGCCTGGGGCGACATGATCAACATGCCACGACACTGTGCCAGAGATGGCCTACACTTGTCGCTTCTGGGATTACAGATACTGGCTAAGGCTCTTGCCACCCCTATAGTGTCTTCTTTAGGCAAGGCTCAAAAGTCAAACTCACCACCAAAGTAGATACAAACAAGCAAAATCTAAGGGTAATGCTACTCAATGCTAGAGATCTAAACCTCAAAATTCACTCACTCGAGGCAAGATGGAGAACATCGACATCTGTGCAGTGACAGAGACCTGGTTTAAGGCTCCAGAGAGCCATATGTCCATATTCATAAAGGATATCCACACTTCCAGGCTAGTACTCAACATAATGCATCCAAAATTATCCAAGTACAATTAACACTGGGCAAGACTGCAATTCAGGTTGTAGCTTGTTACAGATCTCCTGCCATGCCCCCTCCATGTTTCTCGATATACTGGATAATATTAAGGTACAGCCCAATACCCTAATACTGGAAGATTCAACTACCCCATCATCAACTGGGAAAAGTAGTCATGTACTAACTCATTTGCTCAATCTTTTCTGGAATTTATCAATTCCAACATCCTGGATCAGCTTGTCCATACCCCCACCAGGGGCAGCAACATCCTGGACCTGGTCATTACCAATATGGGTAACAGATGCTCCACACTAGATGTCAACTCCTTGCTGGTCAGATCCGACCACAAGCTAATCACCCTAGACATCCATATCCCTCCCCCAACCCTCATTAAGGAAACCACTGTAAAAAAACTTCTCCATAGCTAACCTCATGCTTCTTAAGACAGAAGTGGCAAACTTCACTTCACCCATACAGACGGAAAATAAAGGCACGACTGATGAATCATATACAAATGCACTGTATAAGCACATACACAAGTGCATGGACAGTGCCATCCCCAACAGAACCAAGATGCTATCCTCCAAAAAAAGGAAGCCAATATGGTGGTCCCCTGCCATAAATAAACATGGACCATGCCATCCCCAACAGAATCAAGATGCTATCCTCCAAAAAAAGGAAGCCAATATGGTGGTCCCCTGCCATAAACAAACTCTACAACAGAAGGAAGAAACTGTTGCAAAAAAGAGTAAAATCCCACGATTGCAGGAACTTCCTGGTCAGCCTCAGTAAGAAGCTGAGATCCCTCATAAAATCCTCCAAAGCTAGTTAGGAAAATAAAATCGCCATGGATTCTAAAGACAATCACAAAGCATTCTACAGCTATGTCAAGAATCTCAATGGCAGCACTCCAATCTGCTCTGAGCTACAGCACAATGGCACTTTATTTACTGAACCAACTGATATTGCCAACATCCTGGCAGACAGGTTCAGTGCAAACTTTACCCCCCCACCCCCCCAAAGGACCCAACTCCATACCAGAAGATTGCAAAGCCCCTGTAATCATGGATGCACAAGTAAAGCCTGCACTCTCCAAAGCCAAGAACACAGCATCCATGGTACCAGACAACATCCCAGGCTGTGTTCTGCACAAACTACAGAACGAACTGGCACCCCACCTAAATACCACATTCAGCCATAGCCTCACTTCAGGCTTTGTGCCTATGGAATAGTGCACAGTGATGGTTATCCCACTCCACAAAGAGGGTGCCACCACTGACCCCAGGAACTACTGCCCCATTAGCCTGATGAGACTGGTCTGCAAGGCTATGGAATGCATCATCCTGGAGCTTATAAACAAAGACATAGGTAACCTCCAATCTCTGGACCCTACTCAGTTTGAATATGCAAAAGGTAGATTATGCCTCCTAAACCTGATTGACTTCTTTGAAGCAGTCACCAGAGCCGTAGGTGAGGGTATGGTGGTGCGCACAGCCTATCTTGGCCTTGCTAAGGCTTTCTACACCATCCTCCACTCTGATATTATAGATAAACTCACTGGACTGAGCATAAATCCCTATGTCACAAGATGGGTGGCCAACTGGCTTACTGACAGAACCCACACAGTAAAAGTAGCCGACTCCAAATCTGACTTCAAACCAGTGCAAGTGGAGTTCCACAGGGTTCAGTACTGTGTCCTCTCCTGTTTGGTATCTACTTCTCAGAAGTCCAGGCTAATACAGCTGGTCTCTGGCTAACGAAGTTCGCAGACGACTGCAAACTTGGAGCCATAATAGATTCACCTAAGGATGTGGACATTCTACAAAGAGACCTCACTGAGACTGATGCTTGGTGTCAGTCATGGTCTAAAGCTCAATGCCAAGAAGTGCATTGTCGTTCCCTTTGGGAAAAACACTGTACCCATGAACTACCACATAGGCGGTAGCCTACTAAACACTGAAAGTGTGATAAGAGACCTTGGTACACAGGTGGACAGTAGTGCCTCCTTTGATAATCACGTCTCCTCAGTAGTCAGGAAATCCTTCTACTTGGCACACCTCATCACAAAGGGGTTCTCCTCCAGAAAAGGAGAGGTCATCGTTCCTCTCTACTCATCCCTCATCAGACTCATTATAGAGTACAGTGCCCTGTTTGGCATGTACCTCGCAAGACATCTACAACAACTAGAAATGCCACAGAAATTCCTCACTATGAGGATTACCAGCCTCAAACAGATGCCATACGCAGATTGCCTCAAACTCCAGCTCTACTCTGTCTCATATCTCCTACTCAGAGGCGACTTCTGCCTAACATACAAAGCCACATCTAACCCAAATCTGATGGACATGCTCCACTTAAAGAAATCCCAATCTCTCCGGGCCACATGCTCCAGGGACCTAAACCTTGTCACCACAATAAACATAACATGCTGGAGGGATAGATTCCTGTTCCAGAGACTTCCCATGCTCTGGAACAGACTACCCATTCATGTCGAGCAAAGCTCCTCATTATCTCTCTTTATGAGAAATCTTGACAATTGGATGGGAAACAGGAACTTCACCCCAGGGATCACTTCTGTGGCTCTGCTCAACAGGGGCACAGGAAAATAATTTTCTTTGGCAACAGAAGTCAGGGAACCTCTTTTGGCTAGGCTTAGATAGGCCCTAGGGCCAATAGCCTAGTACTTACTTATGAACCTATGAACCTATTATAGCTGGCCCCTGGTATGTCCAGTTTTCATAAACATCTTTCATACCAATATGTTGTTGCCATAATTCTATCACTTCTTTTCTTTCACTGGGGAACATTAAACAAGGAAGATAATAAATATTTAGAGAGAAAAATAAACAAAATGAGTTGAATGAGATCTTGAAAGATATTTGTCTTTTCGGCTTTTCCCGGTTAGGGGTTGCCACAGCGGAACTCCGGTCCGCTAATGGTTGACAGGTTTGGATGGAATTGAATATAGTATGTATAAAGAAATGTACAATTGCACAAAATGATATTTATAGAAGAAGTGAATAGGTTGCTACAAAAAGGAATTAAGTATAAAGAAATTTGTACAGATGAAATAAAAACTGGAGACCAACTACACTGAATAACATAAACTATAACATTTTCAAGAGAATAGTAACTAAAAGATTACAATGTAAAATAGAAAGGCTACTTGATCAGAATCTAGTTGGGAGAAAAGCAAAGGAGAGTCTCGGTGTTATTATCGATAATAATCTTAACTATGATTGTCAAATCAACAGTACAATAAAAGCAGTTAATAAAAAAATAGGGTCCCTGTACAGGATAAAGCCCTTCCTAACACCGGAAGCTAGGACAACCCTAGCCCAAACACATCTTATCTCTACCCTTCTGTATGCTTCCCCTATTTACACTAATCTATCTAAAAGTAACCTTAAGAAACTTACTACATCCTATCACAATATTGCCAGATTTGCCACCTCATCCCAATTCAGAACCCACCACTGTCTAAACCTAAAACAACTACACTGGCTGGAACTCCTAACAAGCTCATTTTTCAACAACTTTTAATAGCACACAAAATTCTATACCAACCTTCTAAAACACCAGCTCTTAGCAACCTCTTGACTCCCTATATTAACCTGAAACAACTACGTTCCTCTGATAAACTACTTGTTAATATTACTAGAACTATTAATTCTGCAGGCAACTCCCTTTTTTCTAACTCAGTAGGTAAAATATGGAATAATCTTCCATCTGACATCTCTTCTTTGCCCACTCTTCCACTCTTCAAGAAACAACTATTAAGACATCTTAATAATTTCTGGCTTTGCTCTTGTACCAACCCAGATTAACTTGCTTGCACCTTACTCTATCATAAACCTTCCTTAGCCACTTGGACGCCCCCATCTACCTCAACTCTTCACTTGACAAAATATCCCTTTTCTTTGTAAATATTACTTGATTCACTCTAATAATTCCTACCTTCCTTCCTGTATTGTTAGTAGTTATCCTTTCTCTAAATCTCCTTCTAATATTAGCTTTTTAGGTAAGTTAAGATCTATCATATAGGTGTTTACATATTATTTTTATCCATTGTACAACTCATTTGTACTATTCATTATTTGTATTTGTATAATTGTTTTTCTACCTCTAGAGCTTTTCTCCTCAGGCCTCACATTCTAAGTTAGCTTTTTTAGTTCACTAAGATCTATAATAAATGTGACTACATTTTATTTTTCCCATTGCATAACACTTTTGTACTATGAATTAATTGTATTTTTAAAATTGTTTTTACCTCTGGAGCTTTTCTCCCCGGGCCTCCACTGAAAATGGACATTAATCCAGCTGGACTAGCCCGGTCAATAAATGTAAAATAAAATAAATAAATAAATTAAGACCTATTGTGGATAATAAGGGAATTAATTGATGATAATAAAAAAGTGGAAACAAAAATCGTGATGGGGATGTTAGAAAGGCATAGGATAATATTCAGGAGTATTTTACAAGCATATAACATAAGTGAAGAAATATTAAGTAATCAAATCAATATATGTAAATAAGTATGTGAGACTGAATGTACACAGTTGGAATGGGGTTAATTTCATAATAGAGTGTGGTATAAAACAAGGATGTCCTGCAAGCAGTATGATCTTGCTTTAATCATGAACACAGTAGTCTGTAAAGGGAAGAGAATGGTTGAGCTGCATATATAATAAGAAGGGATGTTTCCAGCTGAAAGCAGCTACGGAGAAGTAAAGAAATGCATAGGCAACTTCACTTAATCATAGACCTGACCACACCTGTTGAAGACAACAGCAAGATGAAAGGGATGATTGTTTATTTTAGTTATTGTCTAAACTGCCATGCCTTTTATATAGGTAAAAGTAATTGGCAACTTAGAGAGAGAATTTTAGAGCATTATAGAGATATTAGGAATGGCAAGGACAACAATGCTCTAGCCCAACATGTGATGGAGCATGGTACAGACACAGTTTTAAGTTTCTGGTACTAGAGGTAATATCTGAAGGTTTAAGAGGAGGAGACATTAAAAATCAGACAGAATTAGCAGAACAAAGTGGATTCTCCTCTTTAATGCAGATAGAGCCCCAGGTTTGAACGGGGTTCTTTCATTGAAACTTTTCCTTAAAGGACGGGCCATGAAACATTAATTCTTGTAATTGATTTTAAATGGCTAGGATGTATAATATGAAGTCTATACATTTTAGGATTTATTTTTATACATACTTGTTCATATACATATTTTTATATACACATGTATTTTTGTGGTTGACTTGTATAGGCATATTGCATTTTTGAAGTTTGTTTATTTAAAAATAGTCAGCACAGTACTAATTGGCATCAGTTGGTTTTTAAATGATTGTGTTCATTGTGTCGTACTATTTAAGCAGAGTTTGCATTGTGTAGAGTGAGTCTGATGAAGCAGTTTGGATTACTGTGAAAGAGCTTGCTTTTTTAGAATAAATTTCTTTTTGTCTAGCTGTGTTGGTCCGGTACTTTTTTGTTTTATTTAAAGTTTGTATTAGCACCAGTCCTTTATTGGAGTCCTGTTTTATTTTTACTTGTTACTTTCTCAGTTATTCTCAGTCGGAAGAACCTCTCAGGATATTAGGATGATATGGTCACCTGACTGGCTCCTCCAGTTATGTCTTCCACCAGGACTTGTGACACAAACCGCAAAAGATAGCTAGACAGATGGATAGATAGATGGATAGATAGACAGTTGGATAAACAGCTAAATAAATAAAGCATCTGTCAGTTGAAATGGAAAGCTGCACTGCCAAATGAGATATATTTTCAACTGTATACCTCTTTGGTGGAACAAAATCTGATTTTCAGTCTAAAGATTTAAACATATTTATTTTTTTACTCCAAGTTGTACAGCAGGCTATCAAAAAAGGAGGTGATGGTGCATGCCTTTGGATCATAGCCTAAATCCACCACTATATACAGCATACTCATGGGAAAGTATATGTTCTGTAGATGTTTTCCTCCAGTCATTTAAATGATGCTTTTGTGGACAGGAATCAGACTGAGACAATAGCATCAGCAGCCATTTTTGTATAGTTCAAGCAAGAATTCAGGCCCACTTTCCAGAAATGCTGTACTCTGCATCCAAAGCACACAACCTGAAGGAAGTTATGTATTTTTGTACAATGGATGCTCAAGAGTCAGGTACAAAGCCAAAAATAATGAGGACAAGTCAAAACCATGGGCAGTTTTATACATGTTTTTCTATGTCACTTAAAAATCTAATAGAATGATGTTTTGTATCAACCTACATTTTCAGAGTGATGTGTGGATGAAATTCTAATGTATGGCATTATTGACAGATCCTTAGCTATTTACTAGGAAATCAACATTTTTCTGAGTAACAAGTCAAAATATGAGGCAAAATTAGGGAGAGTTGAGAAGTGTCATTGAAGGGTAATTGCTGTTTTAAATTCATCTGCAAAGCATCACAGTGTGTATTGTCTAAGTTAAAGGAGTTTGCTACCTTCCAACACAGTACGCAGTATATCACTTATCACTTCAAACTATTCACCCCCTACCACAAGCCTCCACCCCTAAGTCAGCTAATGATTACAGAGCTATAGCTAAAATGTATCTAATTGCTAAAATCTTTGAAAAACTTTTGTATAATCAGTCCTTCCAGTGTGTTTAAAATAAAATGCTAGCATTCATCCAGAAATATGATGTGCTATCACAAAGCAGCATAAGTTCAGGCCAAAATACAGCACAATTACAGCTTTATAGCTTCACCAATGAAGATTTTAGCAATATGGAAAAAGGTCTTTTAATTGTACCCATTTATAATGATCTTAATTAATTCAGCATTGTCAGTCATGCTATACTTCTTCAAAATCTACAGCATTCTAGTTTCTCAACATACGTTTGTAACTGATTTGATGACTACCAAAAGAATGGGTCATTTGTAGTGTCCACCAATGGATTGCAAACACAAATAGGCATCTCAAGCCTCAGTTGTTAGACAACTATGATTCAGTCTCTTTATTAATGACCTCCCAATGGGATTTACCAGATTTAATTTGCCAACAATGTGCTGTTGATATCATTGTGGCAATATGTCACTGCTGAAATGAGACTTACTATATACATCAATGTTTTGTTACCCAGATTGGAATGTTCACTGCCAAATTTAGTATTTTTGTTTCCACACAGAGCTCCATCATTCTTCAAAAGACTGAAAATAAAATTGTAAAATGTATGCATTTAAGACCCATTATAGAACAACACTGCAATACATTTTCAAAAAAAGACCGACTAGAGCAGTCTTTCTATTGAGGAAACTAGCCTTTAAACTAATTTAGGGCAACTACTGCCCACTGCTCAAAAATAGGTCACAAATAAGAAGCAGACTGTTCTCAGACAGACCCCTCTGGCATAGCACTATATCAACCTCCCTTTTGAGTTTCAAACACTGGCAGGTCCTGCTATAAAATAGTTCCTGTTGTCTGGAACAACCTCCCATATAAGATCAGAAGTATCAATAATATTCTTAAAACTGTTAAAAGAGCACCTACTAAAACCAAACAGTTGAAATTCTTCACAAAACCTGAATGAAACATTTCACCTTACTGTTCAGCTATCTGCAATTTCAAGTATAAAACAATCTATATTATTGAGGATAATCTTTTGCAATGATGTATTTGGTGAACTACAGTACATTTGTTCTTTTATTTTGTTCTTATATTTTCTTTTATGTTATTTTTGCTTCTCCAGTTGTTTTGTTCTATTAAATATTTTTGGATGCCTTTCTTTTGCCTTGGAGCTTGGGCTGTGCCTGAAAAGGATCTTCAGACCAGTACACCAAAATGGTTAGCAAATATCAAAATAAAAAGTAAAAAAATAAATAAAATAAAGGGCAATGATAATGGCCATTTTCCATACCTCAGGTACATACCTTAACTTTATACTTAAGGTGAACAGTTTTTGGAAGGGTTCAGAGTGGAATGTGTAAGCTAATTTTATTTTCCAAAAGAAAGCAAAAAGAAATACTGACTTATGCCTTTTTAATGTGCAAATGTGACTGTCAGGTTATCAGTTGATAATTTAGAGTTTCCATACATCATGAGAAGCAGAAAGCTTACCAAATAACCTTCTGATATACTTGTATCTGAATATCAATATATAGCTCTCGGGCATAACATTTTATTTTTAGAGATTTTTTTTTTGTTGGGTTTTTTTTTTTCCCTTTTAACTATTTTAGTTAACTTGAACTGGAATTTCAAAGCTTTTAAGATATGCCTTTCTCTTCTGAGAAGTTTTATTTTGCAAAAACTCAGAAGTGGGCAGAAATTCTTTACTGTTACTGAATAAATGTTGCATGTGCTATATTGAGCATTAAATTCTCACCATACCTCTCAACTGTCCAAATTTTCACAGAACATCCACATTTTTGCCTCATATTTTTGGTCTGCCTCCTCATAAAATCACCAAGGATTGAAGGAACTAAATAATGACAGATATTTGGGTTTAAACCATCATACCCTTCAGAAAATGTATGTTAACATAAAACCTGTTATTCTAGTAACATTCTAAGTTTATAAGAGCAATGTTTAAAATCTGTCAAAATTTGAGCCTTTGTAGCATCATTATTTTAAGCTTAATGCAGATTATTATGCTAAAATGTGAGAGGTTTGATTCTCACCCAACGGTAAGGGTGAGAGAAAAAAATACAAACATTCCTTTCCTAAATTTATAATATGCATGAAATTTAGAATACAGATTAAAGATATGCTTCGCCTAAAACTAAGCTATAGTCATTTTCACAGGAGCATTGTTTGTAAATATACTTGATGTGGACAACATAATTACTATACAAACTGATGTCAGTTTAACTGGAACTTAATGTACCTATTTTGTTCTTTTAGTAATTTATGCAATTTTGAGTGTTACATAAATGTTATGCAACTTTCTCTTGGGAGGCACCATAAACCTAACGGCGAAACACTGCTTATTAGAGTATGTTGTCATACTTCACTCATGGTTTTTGGTTGTCAAACAGGCTACAGTTTCAAATAACTGCAAAACATTACATAATGATTATGATTTAGTGAGTACAGTGAGGATTACTGGGAAAAAGTCTGCAGATGGCCTCAAGTCACTATTTAAATATCCTGAAATTAAACTATACTGCATACAGAGTAGCATTAAGCAAAGAAATGTATAATTTTTGAAATTTTATTGTTGCAAACTTCAAGGTATTTCAGATTTTAGGTGGAATTTTAAACTAAGATTGTAGATTATTTTTCACTAAATAAAATGGGCAGTAGATTGGCACAAAGCTTAGCATTACCATGTCACTGCACTTGGTTCTCCAGGCCGGTCTTTGTGCTGGGATGTTTCATTTGCTGCATTTACACATCTTCATTATGTCCACATGGGATTTCACTTGGTGCTCTGATGTTTTTCCTCCCACAGCTGATATATATGATGTAGATGAATGGGCTATCCACTGAGTTACACAAGGCTGTACATGTTGTGTGTCTCTGTATGTATGTGTGTGCATTCTTGTGAGATTCTTGCAGGGGGTAGGAAGCTTGTTAAGGATAACATTCTCTTCCTTGCACCCACATAATGCTGTGAGAAGGTCTGGCTCCCCCACAACACTGCAATAGCTTGAGTACGTCAATAGGGAATTAGTTAATAGATAAACTATTATGGATAATATCGTTGAACATATTTGAACATATATAATTACAATGGCTGTATCTGGCAAGCTTATCACAGCATGATCACCTGCATATATAAGAAAAACACTAACACAGTAAAGCAAACCACATCTGGTGTCCACAAAGAACAATATTTATGGCAATGTACCCTATTACTGCTTGTGAGTTATAGAAACAGAACAGAGGCATTAACATTTGGAATTATGGTAGGGAGCTATAGGACTGACAAGGGAGTCAAATTTATTATGATTAATCATGTGCCATTTAGTTATTAAGTGATTAAGTATAAGATTTCTAAATCTTTGAGGGGTTACAGTGTCAGAACAGTGACACTCCTGAGGGTGCACAATACTCAAAAATAGATCTTATTTGCAGGGAGCAAGCCCACACAACCCTGTTCTCTAAATGTAATGACTCCAAGGTGATAACAATTCTGAAAAAAGGAGCTGGTGGAAAACAAAAGCAGAACTCAACTTCTTTCTTTTGTCTGACTCAACAATAGTGTCAATGTGCAGTGTATGCAGGAAGGTTTGTCCCAAATAAATAACTGGTACCAAAATCATGGACTGAAACTGCCAAAAAAACACATCATCATATCCTTTGGAAAGTCATCTACCCTGTGGAACTACCACATTGACAATACAGCCTTAAGAGTTGATGCAGTTGTTCAGGATGAGGGAATTTATGTGGACAGTGATGTAACCTTCAACCAGCAGGAGACCATTGTCATAAGTCTTTCTATATTGCACAACTTATAAGCAGAGATATTGTGTCTAGATCAATGGATGTCATTGTACAAACTTTACTTGGCCCTCATTAAGCCAGTCATTGAATACAATGTCCCTTTTGGCATGTATCTGTTCAGACACATGAAACAGATGGAATGCCCACAGAGATACTTTACTAAAAGGATGGAAGGTCTAAAGAATATGTCCTAAATGGACCAACTCAGAGCCATTTCACTATACTCGGTATCCTACAGACTGCTATGAGGTGGCCTGTGTCTCCCATATGAGGCATCCTCTGATCCAGTTCTGATGGCTTTACAGCACATTAGCAAATCAAATAGCAGGGGAGGCTCATGGCATCGGACTGCCGGACTGCAGCCCCCTCAGCTAAAAAGTAAAGTGTTTAAGTGATTTAAAAAATGTAAAAAAAAAAAATACCTTTTTTTTGTACTTTAAACAAACTTCGAGTCCGTGACTCAGAAGTACGCGCATGCGCATTGCGCACTTTAACCGCCTCGGGCTGCAGCGGTTTTAAACAGCTTTTTTTTTTGTTGTTGTTTTCATTGCAGCCCGGAGGAGTAATGAAGGCATCATTCTGATGCCCAGAAGTCTATGTGGTTCCAAACCGCATAGAATTGGAAGGGGCTCGGACTGCGACGTCCGCAGGCACGTCATGACGTGCTTGCTGGGCTAAATGCTGCTGATTGGTTGTCGCTCTCTTCCCGGGCTTTATGTGCTGGGAAAAGAGCGAGAATCAAACAGTAAGTCAGTTGTGTTGTGGATTGATTCGGAGTCGGTCACACAGGAAGGATTTAAAGTTAATTTGCCATTGGATGTTTATTTATTTATTTTTTTTGGGCGGCCTATATTTTGCTGAAGAAGAACAGAAGAAGAACTGAAGAAAGAAGTAGTAGAAGAAGAAAGAAGTTAGAAGAATAACAGAGTGAAGGTGCAGAAGTATACCAAGTAAGTAGGAAGGGTAAGCTAAGGGTAAGCTAAACGGCAGGGAAATATAGATATGGTTGCTTGAAATAAGCCATATTTTATTGCAAAGTCTTTTCCATAATGAGTAGTGTTGTGGGTTAAAGATTATAGACAGCAGCAGCAATACCAGTTTGTGTATACTGCCCTACAAGTAACTGCATGAGAGTCCATTTTGGAAGTGGCTCATTTGTAGTATTACTATGTCTATTAGAGTAGCATATAGGATGTAGGTTACAGTTAGTTTTGCAGAATATCAGTGCTCCTACCCCATATCTTTTACAAGACCTGTTGTCATGGAATGTGCAATTTTTTAGAAACATGTTAAGAAATCCAAGGTCTCTTTTATAGCCATAGTTCTGTAACAGCAACATTTTTTTGAATTTTAGCATTCTAGTCATGTTTTGAATTGTGTCAATGTATTATTTATTTCAATTAGATTAGAGGATCATTTGATTAAAAAGTTATTTAAAAGTTGACAGCTAGGTTTAAGCAACTACTAGGGCAGAAATTATAATGAAGTAGAAATTACATTTTATATATAAAGCAGGCACAATTATAACAGGGTTTTATGTGATCTATTAGACTTCTCCTGAAAGGAGAATAAGTATTATGTTGTGTCTGTGTTCAGCATCTAGGCGGTTTTACTTTGCTGAGATAATTTTGCTGAAGAATGTTTCTCCAGAGATGAGCCCAAATGGATGAGACCCACTGTTTTGACTTATGGCAGAGAGGAATAGATTGGTAGTCTGCTTCTAAGGGATGAGTCATGCTGTGATTGGAAGTCAGTTGGCTTTCTGTAAAGAAATGCCATGATGGTCTTCCTGTAGATAAAGGTTAATAAGTCTACATATAATATTTATGGTTGTTTGCATTTTGCTGGTATAGTGAAGTACAGGAAGAAAACTGTGGTGCATATTCTAGTTTATGAAGAAAGAAAGTAATACACTTAATCACTACATACAAGATTTTTTGTATTAGTTATACAACATATATACAACTTCATTTAAAAAGTTAGTACAGGCAGAAAGGAATGTCTAGAATGTCCTGTAAGTCAAAAGAAGCTAAAGTGAAAAGAGAGAGAACAGAAGCAGCAGTCCTGCATATACAACCATGAGCGGCTTGAATAGTTTCAGTTCTTCACAGCTTACTTACTCTCTCTACTCTGATGCTGCCAATTATAAAAGTTTGAATGCTGGCTGGAATCATTCAGTGCCTTGTGCACAACAAATAACTGCAGACAGGTTAGTCAATGATTTCCTTGGTCTGTGCTGTGCTGCTCTAGGTTTCACGTGCAAATTTTGGTCAAGGCCAGCAATGTCAACTTAACTGTAGTACAAATATGAAAGCAACTGTTTTAGTCTTCCAGAACAAAGAACAGTAAAGAATATTGATTTCTTTTTAAATGATTGGAGATTCCCATTTTAAATAGCTACCACAGCAGTAATAGCTTTGCAATGCTTGTTGCTGGCTGGGGATTTAGTAAAGGGAAGCAAGCAAGCAAGTGCTATTTAATGTTTGAGTTTAGCAGCCTGACAAATTTCTCTGAAAGAGTTTTCTTTAATTTTTTAACATATTTAAAAAGGTACAACCACTACATTATTCAGTACTACTAATGGAATATATAGGAATCTTCAGCTTCATTCACGTCACAGTGTAAATGAGGTAAGGGTAACCGTAACACATGTAGCAGTACTTCCAGGCTTAGATGCGACATTTCTCATGTATCATTGCCTCTGTCCTCATATGAGAGTGTTGCTGTTTTGTTAAAATTATCAGCTGTATACATTATAATACTGAATCTCCTGTGGCTTGTATTTCAAAACTATATATAAATTGCATCCATCAGCAATTTCTATGACTAACGCTGCACTAGAGGTGGCTACACATGGGTAAGAATTTGTAAACCTAGACTGCATGCTTTAACCTCTAGCTGATTTCTTTCAAGTTTTATCCAGAGGGAGAACTGTTTTCTACTGAACCAACCTGTAAAGTCTCCCTATTAAGAGTTTGGAGGCCTGCTAATGTGATTTTTGATAACTATGGGTCATAAGTTGCAACTGAGTCTGTCAAAGTAGGGGGATACACTGAGATGCCTCAACCACAACCTTATATTGAATTCTCCTTCAGGCACACTGTCGGTGCCACTGTTCTGAGTATTGAATCTATGGTCTGCAGTCGTTAGGATTTCAACAGGCATCTGCCTCTCTAGTTTCCACACAGCCTTCAATATTGATTTATGAAATTGCTTGTTTTTTCCTTTAGGTCAACTTTTATGACAACCTCTGATTAGTTTTTACTTTTGATATATGTTTATTTTTAATCAAAACTATATAACCATTCCATATTTTTTTTCTTTCCCAAGCTGAATTACTTTACAGTTTTATGCTCACCCTAGTGATTTTCATCCCTTTTTTTTTGTGCACACACAACCAGTATTTTTAACTGCTGAAAACTTCTGCTGTGAAATGCCCAAAAAGTATTGAGAATGAAGACATGGCCTTTTAGTTATACATATGATTGCCAGGTCACCAGCTAGGACCTGCACTGGCTCTGTCTTTAATGCACAGAAGGAGCACTTGACATAAAGGACTGCCGTAAGTGTCAGTGTTTCAGTCTGAACACCAAAGGAGAAGGCATGAGACGTTACATGGCCACCATGGCAATCTCTAGCAAACTGTAGTGATAATTAATGCATTCACTTAGTCAGTCAAGCTTATGTTTAAGCAAGACACCTTTTATTTATTTTTTTAATTATATAAAGATCTGCTGGAAAGTTATCTGCTCAGATTTTTTCTTTGCATAAAGCCGGTGCTATTTTACAAGTTGGAAACTAAGCAACAGTGATGAGCATTTCTGCAACATTCTGAATGACAGGTGTTTTGAGTTTCAGATTCATACCCTACAGAAAATTCATACTGATGCAAGACCTACTGAACTTTCTAAGTTTGTAAGAGCAGCATTTAAAAATTGTCTGTATTTTTGTGCCTTTGTCCTACTTTTATTTATGGCTTTATCCAGATTTCTTGCTCTGAGGTTGAGAGTATATGAAATGTGTCAGGGCCATCGCCATCAGCCAGGCACTTTTCAAATTGTGACATACTTGTTGTACCCCACTCCCCCATGTAGTGACTTTAGATGTGTCCAGGCAAGGAGCACTTAGAGTATCCAAGGTAGACACAAGTACAGTCATGGCTTTTAATCTGTCCTTTAATTTGCAGAATGTTCTGGTTTTCTGTCATATTTTTATACAGTTGATTTTGTGTATTTAGAAAATGCATTTTGTTGGCTGCTTCTTTTTTTTATACTTTATTTTGACTGGCATTCCAGTAATGTATTTAAAAAGTAATTTATTTTTTCATGCCTCACAACCTGTGTTTCCATCTAGATATTAAGTAAGTTGTCATGTAGCCAATGCATTGAAATATTTTTTCTTCTACACTTCATTTTGTCTTGATTGGACTCTTGTAATGACTGTTTGGCACCCAGGGCAGCATATTTAAAGTTCCAGTTGTTGTGGTTTTGAGCATAGCTCCACCCCTTTATATTTGGCCACACCCCTTCCTATTGGCCACACCCATTCAACTGTCTCCTGCAGCCCCCCTTTAATTTGAAGTCACCAGCCGCCACTGTCAAATAGCATCAAAAATACTTGGCCTACGTATCTAAACCTCTTTTGCACATAACAGAAAAGTTTGGAGTGAGTGACAGTCTTATCTTGCAGAGGATACTGCTGCTCTGGAGCAGACTCCCCATCCATGTAAAACATACTCATCTCTGTCCATATTCAAGCTCAACTTGAATCTATGGGTGGGAAATGGAAGATTTACCCCAGGCCTGCCTCCTGTACTACTAATTGAAAGAGGCAGCTCCTAAATACTTTATTCCATGTTCAGGTCCCCTCAAATTATCTATTGCATGATCCCATTTATTCTCAGTAGAGGTAATACAAAATCATTGACTATGGGATTGGCGAGGCCAGTCTAACAACAAAAGAGAGGTTATTCAAGCACCAAAAGTGAAAATGGCTATGCTTGAAATGGCCTGGAAGGGCAGCTAGGCTAGTAAATATGAACCTATGTAAACATTCTCAATACAGAATAAGATCAGCCGCAGGAAAATTGTGAGTCAACAATAACTGTGTTTAAAATTTTATGCAATTTCTTTCTTTCTTTTTTCACATGAAATTCAATTAATTTGAACGCTAGTGAAAATACAGGAAAAGAACTAAGTTGCTGAGTTATGACTCGCAATCAATTGGCTGTGAATCTCATTAATTTCCGATTGAAATTTGTGATACTAAGCTAGTTATTCATATGTTCTTGGGTTTCTATTGTTAGCACATCTGACTTGGTGCTTTTTCTGTGAGGGTTGAAAAAACTCTCCAAACTAAGAAAGTGAAAAAAAAAAATCTATCTATACATATGCATCTTGCCAAAATCTGCATGCATGACATACCTCGCACCTCTAAAAAAGCAAATGTCAGGCCTGGAATGAATTTATGAATGCCCATCTTATCATAAAGATTCAGCTTGAAGAATGCAAAGGTGTGGCTCTATTTTACTTGCATGGGAAACGTGTTCCAGAGATAGGGTAGATGATGAAAAATATACCTGTCCTACAATAGTGTTTTATTTATATGACTGTGGGGGTTTAAATAGTAAGTTCAAGTATTTGTGAAGTTATTTTGTCCTACTTGGCACAGAATGCAAGACAGAGATCACCACATAGGAGTCTACAAGAGACCTTGTAAAAGGGTAGAGCTTCAAGTCCACTGTGGTACTCAGGAACATTAGAAAATTATTCTTTTTTGTTAAAAGTCTCTGGGATCTTTCTTCCTGGATGTCTCTGGACAGCTACACACAGAAAAGGGCATTATATCCTGGATGGTCTGTCTACTTAGGATACATGATGGTCAAAGGATCGGGAATGTTCAACCATAACAAGAGCTTGACAGTTATGTCTGCTTGAAGTGGGGTACTGGCTACTCTGTAACTTGTAGAAGGGAGTTGTTTACCAAAGATGACAACACTCAACTTTTTTTTGCATTTAGTTTTGTCTCCTTTTCAGTACGCCACTGGTTTCCAGTGGTTAGTTTAGGATGAGGGCTCCCATATCAAAGGGGAATCTGAGGATAATGCCCACATTACAATTATTGACAAAAGTAGTTAGTCGTAGGTTTAGGTTTCTGGCTTTGATGTCCAAGAAGTACCTAAGAAAAAGACATTCCTGCATTAAACTGTGAGATATGCCACTGATTAGGTTTCAGTTTCTGAAGTGGTTCCTGCCAACTTGACTACATGGGTTCTAGCTTTCAACAAGTTAACTATCCATAGTACCATATAGGAGGTATACATTTAGATCTCTTAGTATATTTACAGTAGCAGCATGGGAATGACATCAAATGTCTAGGGCAGAGCCAGTTAGGTTATCTGGACCAAGTGGCAACTATTCACTGATTCTGTGAGTTTCCTAAACAAGTTAACTCATTCAAGCCAACATGACATCCCTTTGATAAAACCAGACTGCTGACGGTTTAGTTGAAGGAGGTTTTTAATGTTGTACCTAATGAAATTAGACATGACGCATTCCATGGCCTTGCATGTTAAATTAGTTAGTCTGATGGGCTGTAGTTTTTGAAGTCTGTGTGGACCCATTTTATGAAAATATATCACAACAGCAGTTCTCCTTTCTTCTTAGACATGCCATGTGGCTAAGTTTAAGTTAAACATGTTCAGGAGAGATTCCACAAAGACCATGTTTGGTGCTATTTATTAGCCAACGTAGTAAATTATCTGGTGAATGAAAGTGTTACGTTTAGTTTTGTGAGTACAGTTAGGGCATGCTCCTTGAAGATTTTTAAAGGAGTAAGTGACTCAGGGATTTCTAGAATATCAGTTACTGCTCCTGAATTAAAGATGGCATGAAATGTGCCTATAAGTTAGCACTAAAGGTGTCTATATATTAGCCATGACTTTAGAGTTAGAGTGGGTGACACTATTTGTGTTAATTCAGAACACAGATGGTGTTATTCGTAGAGCTCTGATGTAATTAAGAAGGATTTACTGGTATCCCTTACCTCAGATGCTGGCTTCAGTTCATGTTCTTTCTCTAATCTTCCTACTAGTGCTTTTAGTTCTCTACAGATCTTTCTTATAGTCTCTTTAATGTAGGAAGATTTTGTTTTGTTATAAGTCAGTTACTTACAACACAGACACTTATGTCTTCAAGCTGCAGGAGACTCTCAAGATGAGTCAATTTGTTTTATTAAGTGGGTGGCACAATTTGTGTTGTATATATGGTTCTGCTGTAGTTTATTGAATGTAGATTTGCTCAGTAACTGCAATGGGTGGTACAAATTAGTGAACATTTTAATTGTTGAATATTCAGAATTTTAAATGTTAGCTTTACCAAAAACAGGTAGGTGCGATTTGAATAGGGGTGGGAGTATCTTTGCATGTGTCTAGTGGTTAGGTTAGTAAGTACATAGATTTATTGTATGTAGACACATGTATGTGGGTTAGGGTAGGCTAAGGTTTAGGTAAGGTTATATATTTAGTGCATGTGTGTGTGTGTGTGTGTGTGTGTGTGTGTGTGTGTGTGTGTGTGTGTGTACGCGCATGAGTGTTCTTGGATAAGGATTATAGTAAGGGCATAGCTGTAGTACATGTATATCAGTGTATGTGGGTTAGGGTTAAGGTCAGGGTAAGGAGACAGATCTAGTGTTTAGAGTGTGTGTTGGCATGTGTTTGTGTACCTGAGCCAGTCTTGTTCAGTGGTAGCATTAAAGAAGAGTTTTTTAATGTAAGCAGTATGGTTAGGGTCAGGATTAGGGTAAACACACATTACTAAGGTACTGCAGTGGGGCAAAACCCCCTACCCACCTTAGTAATATATGCTAACCCTAACCCTTCCCAGGCCCCTAACCCTTAATACTACACCTTACCTCACATATGTGTAGCATTACCACCATTCAGATAAATTAGAGGCTAGTGTTAGGGAGAGGTTTAGTGTAAAGATTGCATAAGGAAATTATTTTCCTTTTTGCAAAGTTTTGTTGGTTTGATGTTAAGGGTTTACAGTGTTATGCATATTCAAAAAATCTATATGTATATATATATATATATATATATATATATATATATATATATATATATATATAGGTGTGTGTGTGTGTGTGTGTGTGTGTGTGTGTGTGTGTGTGTGTGTATGCGCTCATGTGCACACATGCACACATGTATATTTATATATATATATATACGCACACATCTATATATATATATATATATATATATATATATATATATATATATACACACACACACACACACACACACATATACATACATATATATGGGTGTCTGTTTGCGTGCATGCATGTATGTGTGTGTGTGCATGTATATGTATGTATATAGATCTATAAGAATTGTATTTATATATTTATTTACAAACTGAAGTATTGGAGTGAGCTCAGATTCAGCCACTGTCCATTGAATATGTTATCTACTTAATTATCTAGACAAGATAAGTAAGAAAGATACAAGTTAGACAGAAAAATACATAGGTTTAAAACATTAAAACCTTTACACATTTGGAGTAGGTACCTGTGACAAAGGCAAGTTAGATTGCTATGTATTTGAAAGGTAAGTGAACTAAACGAATAGGACTACTTTTCAGTCACAGCTTGGTTACATGAAAACAAATTCCTATAACCATAATGGATACAGCAGGATAAAAGCACATAATACAACAATAAAAATGAGAGGTAGCTGGGAAAGTTGTACAAATTAAATAGCTTTGTAAGGTGTAATGTAGATATAAATGTTTATAACAAATGTGATAGTACTGAAATGCTATATACTCATATGTACTTTTAATACAACTGTGATACTCACTTGAGAACAGAAACATGCCAGTAAGGTTAACTACATACACATTGATTTTTATTGTTCTTTGTTAGTATTTTTGTTCATCATCTTGAAACCATGAAATAACATTTATCCATGAACTCCAGCACTCATTATTTTTAGCATGTAGTACATGTTTTATTAGGGAATTTGAATGAGGGCCATGTGGCTGAACATGTTAAACAGTATCTACTCAGCCAAGGTCAATGTACTGGGAAACAGTATCTATTAGCCGAGGTCAGCATACTGGGAATATATTTTCTGAAAGTGCTGCTTCCTCAGCATTGATCGTTATTAAGCAAAAGGGTACAGGGGACACATTTTAGTACAGGGGACTATAATAGCTTTATCAATCCACCTAAAATGTACTTATGAATTCAGCTTCAGACTCTTCATTCAGAAATGGGATTCATTCAAAAGATAGTTGACTGAAGGTCCTGGATTCCAGTGCATGCTACACAATTTACTGGATAGAAAGCAACATTTTAAACAGTTCATATTTTTTTATTTCGAAAAATAAATACATTTGCTTTAGTTCAGTACAGCTTTTCTACATTTCACATTTTTATTGCATCTTTACTAAAAGAAAATCAAGTTTCACATAACCTATCACACTTACTCCATCTTTTCTATACTTAACATGTGTTTTCTTGAGACATCATCAATAAATGAAGTTTGGAGTTAAAGGTGCATTTCAGGTAACACTATCTAGTTCCTGACATGACATAACACCTGCATTTGCATTCTGGGTTCACCTCAGGTGCTGGATTGTCACATTCTAAGATCTCATTTTCAAACTCCATCTAAGAAACCCACCATTTTGTCCACTCTCTCTGTATAACCACTTTAAAGGATCTGTAACTACTATGAATTTTCTTCTGTATTGGTAGGTCTGAAGCTTTTAATCCTTTTTTCACAGCTGCATAAGATTCTTCTCTTGGATGAAGCTTACCACTAAGACATATGACTAGGCACACTTCTTTCTTTGAAAGAAAATTGTTTGAAATGTATATCAGTGATATATATTATTGGCTATAATAGGAATGGCTAGTACATGGATTAAATGAAGGTCTCCTTAAGCTTTTGGTACATCAGCCAACAAGCAAGTGTCCAGATAATCTTATAAGGCTTCTTCTTTGGATGATATGAGAGGAAAGACTGTGCTGCTACTGTGATGGGCAAACATTCTATAATGTTCTGCTCTTCAAAGGACCTCCCCCACATACTTTTGGTAAAACTGCATACCGTGCATTTATAACTTCTGCTTTTAAGGGGTCTGTGCAAATTTTGCCAACATTCACTTGATAACTAAAGTTAGATACTTCTGCCATTCCTACCTGATGTTTATATACATTAACAGTTAACCCTTCAGTTTTTAAAAAAGTCTGCTGATGAGTACCTCTCAGACATGTTGAACATGTTCCTATAGTCAGTGTTACTGTTTATGTCAGTGAGGAGGATAACTTCCAGCTCCTGCCAGGAAGTGATCAACCAGCCTCTGGAAAGCTGCTGAGCATTTTTTATTCTAAAACTCATCTTGGTGAATTTGTGCAGCTAAAATAGGGTGTCAATAACTGACCTCTCCCTTGCTGTAGACACTAAAGGAATCTGAAAGTAACTCTTAGGTCATTGTAGTCGGATACTGTGCTCCAGCCAAACTATTCCAAAACTTAATTGGTTTTGGGCATGAGGTAAACATCTGATTTTGTCTGACTATTTAATTTCTTGTTTTCTACACAGAACCTGGTGCTTCTGTTCTTTTTCTGCCCCAGCAGTATTGGAACAGCTGAGGTGTTGTTGATTTATTTGATTAATTCCATGTCCAGCATCTCCAGCAGTTTCTCTTACATGCTTTACTTGTTCAAGCACACGTTAAGGTGTCTGCTTGACTGGCCATTTGGGTTCCCATGTTCACTTTAAATTAACAGTGGAAGTGCCCTGAAACTCTTTAGAACTGCTCAGATTTCCTAATCCTGGATTAATGAATAACTGCAATGGTTTCACTACATTCACTGAAGTGACAGCCCAAGCCTTGCTGAGATGATCTACCACAATATCCCCTTCTAACTCTTACTGTAATCAACTATGGATAGTATCATCTCTCTATCTTGATGGGGTTCATTGTATTCACCCAGCAAAGACTGTTTCTGTCTCTTAGTAGGCAACTTCAGCACATATTTAACACAGCTAACTATGCTCACAACAGTCAAATGACCCTGCCATGTTTTCTGTAGGATATTGTGACAAACATAACTGTGTGTGTGTTTGCATTACCTTTTGTTAAACACTATGTTCTCAAGTCCTTGTTTTCTATGCATAGCTGATCATTTGTTGCTTTTTTGTTTGTGCTCCTGTGCCAATCCCATGAAGTCCCAAAGATTATCCCTGAAATTTAGAAATTTAGCATATACTCCACAACAAGCACCTTGTTAGAATCACATTCACCCCCCCCCCCCTCCCCACTCATCATAAATTAAGTCATTTTACTGTGACCATGAAGTGGCTCAAACTGTAAAAAAAAAAAAAAAAAAAAAAAAAACATGTACACACACACAGAAAAAAACAATGAGGATCATCTCTATGTGCAAGGAGGAAATGGGTTAAGCTCTTGTCCCACTCATGTTCAAAGTATTCTACAGATGTTGATAGCGTGGTTTTAAGAATCCAAAACCAAACATAAGCAGGTTACTGGAACTGGTAGAAACTAAATCCAATAATAGAACAACCAGCTAGTCAGCCGATCCCAGGAACACTAAAAACACTTTTATTTAACCAAAATATCAAGTCAAAGTTAATCTCTTTCATCATCTTATAAAGACATCATCAGAACTGTGACTTTCAACTAAAACTCATCCCTTTTGAACTACATGAACTAAGACACACCCCCACAGCATTCAATCTAAAAGGATGACATCACCACTAGTTTCTTAAAGGGCACATGCAACATTTAATTAGAATCACATCCCTAGTAAAAATACATAAGTTCAGGGGACTCTTATCACACCATACAAGCTTGTTTTTTTAGTTCACTTGAAACTAAAATGTTGTCATCGAGACGGGGTGAACTGCCTGCATTGAGTCTAATTTGCCAGTACATTTCCCAATGCAAGAGTTTGTTTTGCCAGTCCTCCCCACATGGTTTGACCTGTGTTTGTTCCAAAATTAAGAAAAAAAAACTCGTTAAGCTCTGAGCATATATTTGAATGTCTGGTTAAAGCACAGTCCTACTTGCTTTGTCATAGAAGGTCTGCATCTCTCATCTTAATCCTTCTCATATTGTCTACCCCTGTATTGCCTTTTTTTAGAGAGTCCATCTGATATACATCCCAATATAAATAATACATCAAACCCACAACTGTCCACGTTTCTTAATATATGTCTCCATTTTTCTTCACATATGGGATTGCAGTGCTAATACAATTGTAATTTTCTTGCATAATTTCTCTTGTGTATTTTTTATTTCTTTATTGTTGTTGGAGCTTTTCTCCCTAGGCCTCCTCTGAAAATGGGTACCTCTGGACCTAGTTGTACTTTCCTGGTAAACAAATATAAATAAATAAAGAAATAATAATGCTAAATAAATAATAATAATGCATGGTAAATCAGAAACATATCCTGAAGCTGTGCATAATAAAACTAAAACAGACTGCATACAAAATGCATTACAGAAGCAGCAGCTAAGAATGCTTAGAATACGCTTGACAAAAATAAATTCATTGACTCAAAACAAAGTTCCGTTATACACCTATCTAGTTCAATTACACTAATATTCTTACCCATATAACATTTAACATGAAACCCATTTTCTTTGCTAAATTTTTAAATAATCCCACAAGAAATTGGGAAGGCTTGAAAAGTTTTAGATGTTGAGGAGTCCCATCCTGTGTACAACTAGAAGTGAAGACTCTTAGGTAAAAAAAAAAAAGTTGCAGTTAACATAAAATAATATATATAATACAACAGAGGTCTCAGCTGGTACAAATAACAACAATTCCTGGCAAACAATTTCTCATAGTTTTATATCAAAGTGAACACAAAATGTTGCCTTTTTGTAGTTTATATATATATATATATAAATATATATTTATCCTTTGATTGGGATAATTTATTTATGTATCCTTTGTTGTCTGGGATAGCCCCACTAGTCTAGTGGCCTCTTTTCAGGGAAACCCCAGGTGGTATTTTTAGTACTAGGGGAAATTAGGCCAGTGCATTGGTGAACGTCCCCTACTCAAACACCACAGCAGAACAGTAAAACAAGGAAATAGAACAAAAAAATGGCTGGGACTGAAGCAGGAAGGTGGTAGCAGATAATGATACAAACGTCTTATATTTATGGGATTTTCTTGCACTCAGGTTTAGGTTTCTTTAAGATACTTGGTTGCCATTCACATGATTTATTTAGAACTATTTTAACTGTCTGTTATTTGATATTTAATTATCCGATGAAGTTGTGGGGTATCCAGGATGCAAACACTTTTCTTTTACAGTTTTTTTACAGCTTTCTTGGATCTTAATTGTGTTCTCATGCTTGGATTTCAATAAATGTTCATATCATTATCTGCTACCAGCTTCCTGCTTCACTGCCTGCTGTTTTTTTGTTCTGTGTCCTGGTTTTACTGTTCTGCTGTGGTATTTGGTTAGTCTTTACACAGATCATAGTGGCAGAGGGAGGAGCTGTAGCTTCACAATTGTTGTTTGGCGACCAAGCAGATGAAATGTCTGAGATATGGAGCAACACTGGTAATTTAAATGACACAGAGTATTGATTCTATAGTTACACAACAAATAACAAATGGATAGTACAATGGACAGTGCCATTAGAGGCAATGTGAGACATAACAAAGGTGGAACTGTGACCCTGGAGGAATTTAACAACCCTAGGGTAAGTCAAGTGCATAACAATGATAAGCTGACTGTTAATTCTGGTTTAAATTTTATTTCATGCTCTCTTCACATTACAAATGCAATGACTGACAATAATTCCTTAAAAGACATGTTGGGGGAGTTGGATTATAGATCTTTCAAAATTAAAAAAATTACAATTAGAAAGCTCTTACCTACTTGTGTGCATTAAAATGAATATTGTCCCGAAGGGGTTACATTTCTGGAGATACACTACGAGCTTAGAAAAAGACTCACCTCTCCATAAAGGAACTGTTAACCCTATTTAGCAGGCAATGTTTAAAATCCATGGAATGCCTGGTAAGACATAACACCGGGGTTATATTTTTTTACTTTAATTTTTTTATTATTTTGTAAATCATTTAATCATACATGAAAAGCAGAATAGTAAAATATTTTTGATTATAACACTAGGGTTATTGATGAGCTTATGGCTGAAATTGTTTTGTTGGACAATACAATTACTAGTGATCTTAACTATCGTAAGCACAAAACCGATTATATAAGAATTTTTTTCTAAAACTGATAATCAGTTATCTAAGATGAAAGACAGAAAAGTGAAGAAATTGAACAGGGACTGTAAAGACTACTTGAATAGGGTAGCATACCATGACCCACCTCCATCCCAGATCTGGGGTAACAAAAGGTTTGGTTTGACCTGGTTCCAACTACTGGGTGAAAAGTAACATAACCAGATTGATAGGGCTAACATTTCTGGTCAGAACAACCAAGGCCAGCTACAAAGACCTGTTCAACATCATCATGAGGACCGTATGAGGACAAATTACCCAGGAAGGCCATTTACCAGCAATCCTTCAGATTTTCCAGCCCTGCAGGTGAGACTGCCCTGAAAGACTGAAGGAAAAGAATCAGAAGGGCCAATGGGGAGAAATAGACGGACAGGATCCCTCAAGGAGGAACCACTGGGGAGGGATGAATTCATGTTTCCCATGACGGAACCCAACTTATTGGTGTTGAACCATGTTATAGAACATGAGAAGGGATGTAAGTCTTTCAGACATTTAGCACCCTATAATTGTCAATAATGACAGGGGTGATTTTAACATCTACAATTTTTCAGCTTTTTCCATTGACACTGATTTAGCTAACTTACTGTCCAAGGGGCTGTCCTTTGTTCCTTCAAAGAGAGCAAATATAGCTATGGTGATTATGGATTTAGAACAATATACCTGTAAACTTAATTTTAAATTCATGTTCAATAATCTCTAGACATTGTACAAACGGATATTTTCTTCAGGGTAAGAGGGAGGATGTTGGCACTTATTTAAGTAATCTTGTTAAAGAGGATAATAGCATAATGAGAGAAATGAAATAAGAAAGTGCAATACAGGACAGGCAAGAGAAAATTAGGAGGATAGAAGTGGATTATGTAAATAATACAACAAGCTTTCAGAACAGGACAAGACAGATTTGGACAAATAAATAGGTTTAGAAGAAATGGATAGAATATTATCACTAGCTTATGAAGATTCTGTAGTGGGGCCTGATGGAAGAGAGTATCCAGTTTGCAAAGATATGTCAGAATGACAAAAAAAGATGCTTCTTAAATGTGTTAGATGAATGGCTAAATTAAGGTTTCATGTACAGAGCATTATGTTACGGCATATTCAAGCTTATATGGAAAAAGAGGAAAAATGATATACATAATCGGAGACTGATTTTAAATGATACAGATTATAACATTTTTATGAAAATCATACAGAAGAGAATGGAATTGAAAATAATGATATCACAGATGAAATTATATATATTGTTAAGGAAAGAGGTAATCAAGAATTGTCAATGCTTGTGACAACAGATGGTGACACGACTATGTCACAAATTCTGAGAGCAAAATATCAAAGTTTTTGGGAAATTATGCACGTTTTTAAAAGAAAAAGGTGTTTAGAAAATGAAGAAATATGGAGATATTAGGAAAAATATTAATGTGGAAATTAAATGTGTTATGAAAAATAGAAGGGGATGGTATAATGAAGGATTACATAAGATTTATATTATTCATCCTTGGGAACATTTTAGTGTAGATATTAAAAATTCGATACAGAATAAATAAAAGAGATGCAAGGATTTGACAGTATGTCAAGACCTTTTATGGAGACTTTATTTAAATTGTCTGTGAAAGGAAGTCTAATGTATAAAGCTGTAAGTGAAAGAGTGTGTTTTTGTTGTAAACAAACGGAAACTGTACCTCATGCATTTTTGAAATGTGAAAGAGTGGAAATGGTGTGAACAAAGGGCATAAAAAGGTACTTGGACTTATTAACAATAAAGACATAAACATGGACTGGATTCTGTTTAGACATTATCAAAAGCAAAGACAAAAATGTGCTGAAAAAAGGTTGTGCTAGGATTAATGAAATTTTGTTTAACAAAAAGTGGATTTGGTCTCAATTATTAAGGACAATAAAACTGTGGTTATGGCAGAAAGACTGGGGGATTCAATTCTGATAAATGATAAATGACACCTGTTTCTTTATATATATTGCAAATATGTGTAAATATTGATGGTTGTATAGATGTAAATATATCAATTAATATCTGATTTTGGTAAATAAAGAACCCTTACTCTTTTTGATAGGTACCTTGTGATCTTTCACATCCACTTTACCCCACTATTAACTGGGAATCCTATACAATATCAAAAGTACATGCACATAGATTCCTGGATTTTGTAAACACAAACTCTCTGGACCAGATAGTCAATACACCAACCAGGGGTGCAACCATACTGGATCTGGTCCTCACTAATATGGGAGAGTGCTGCACACCCCCTACTGTAATGCCTTCACTGGTAAGGTCAGACCACAAAATGGTCTCCTTTGAAGTAAAAATAAAACATAGACCCCCAGCTAAACCAGAAATTTTCAGGAACTATTCTAAGGCTAACCTCATGCTATTAAGTGAGAACCTGGCAAAATTTCAAGCCCCTATAAACCCAGAGAACACTTCTGCCTATGCATAACAGTTCACAGAAACCCTATACAAGCATGTTAATAGCTGCAGAGAGACAGCTGTACCCACCAAGAAGAAGTACAGAACTTGCTCAAAAAACAAGCCACCTTGGTGGAATCACAAAATCAATCAGATGTATAACAGGAGGAAGAAAATCATGGCAAAAATTAGGAGGTGCAGCACCCAACTAGATAAAAGCACTCTCATCAAACTAAACAAACAACTCAGAGGACAAATAAAGTCTACCAAAGCCAAATTTAAGGTAAGTTTGACCTCCCAGGCCAAGGACAACCACAAAGCATTCTTTACCTATGTCCACAACCTCAAAGGCAATACACAATTGTGCGCAGAGCTCATTGTAAATGGGGCCACCTATACTGAGTCAGAAGCTATAGGAAACCTCCTGGATGATAAATTCAGCTCCAACTTCACTTCTCTTTCCCCCTTAACCTTCCCTCAGGAAATATCATCACATATAACTCCCCCTACTATCACTAGGGAACAGGTCCTTATTGCTCTCTCTAAGACCAAAAACACTGCATCAATGAGCCCAGACAATCAGGGCCTCTGGAATTACTATTTAACTGTAGCCCCCAAACAGGCTCTATGCCTTATGAATGGAGAAAGGCAACAGTCATCCCTCTGCACAAAGGTGGGCCATTTACAGACCCTGGAAACTACAGACCCGTAAGTCTCACTAATCTTATATATGTAAAGCCATGGAAAGAATTATCATGGAGATGATCAATAGAGGTATAGTAAACCTCCAGACACTGGACCCAGCTCAGTTTGGTTTTGTTAAGGGTAAATCATGCCTACCCAACCTGGTGGAATTCTTTGAGAAGCTCACTAAATCAATGGATAAGGGCAAAATCATTTGCACTACCTACCTTGACCTGGCCAAGGCATTTGACACAACACCCCACCCGGGCATTGCTATCAAACTCAAGAGGTTAGGTACAAACCTGTATGTCACCCAGTGGATAGCTAAATGGCTCAAAGACAGGACCCAGGAAGTTAGAATTGGGGAGTCCACCTCTACAAAGAGGCCAGTCACAAGTGGAGTCCCTCAGGGATCAGTCCTTGGACAGCTCCTTTTTGGTATTTACTTCTCACATGTCAAGGCCAATTTCAGTGGTCTCTGGCTGACTAAACTTGTAGATGATTGCAAATTATGAGCTGTCATTGAATCTCACACTAACACAAATGTTCTCCAAGGGGGCCTGACACAGACAAACAACTGGTGTCAGATTCATGGACTAAATCTAAATGTCAAGAAATGCATAATAGTATCCTTTGAGAAGCCATCCATCCCTGGTAGCTATCATATTGACAACACACTCCTTAGAGTTGAACCAGTAATCAGGGACTTGGGGACACATATAGATAGTAATCTAGCCTTTGATCATAATGTTTCTACAGTGGTGAGGAAATCATTCTATGTTGTGCAACTTATAAAGAAAGGTATGGCATCTAAGTCCAAGGAAGTCATTGTTCCACTGTATTTGGCATTCATCAGACCTATCATTGAGTACAATGCCCCCTTTGGTATGTACCTAGCCAGGCATATCCAACAACTGGAATGTCCACAGAGGTTCCTTGCTAAAAGAATACAGGGCGTAAGTAATATGCCCTATGCAGATTGCCTCAAGGCCCTATCCCTGTATTCTGTCTCCTACAGGCTTTTGAGGGGAAATCTATGCTTGTCATACAGGGCATTGTCAGACCCCCTCTGATGGACCTCCTGCATTTCCACAAAACAAACAACACTAGACTTACTCATTCTAAAGATTTCAACCTTGCCTGTGATACAAATAGGACCTGCTGAAGAGATAGGTATGTATCCTAGAGACTACCCCATCTGTGGAACAGGCTCTCTATCCGTGTAAAACAGTTCCTCGCTAACCCATTAACTTGGGCAATTGGATGGAAAATCGGAAATTCATCCCTGGTTTGGCACCTATGTCTCTAATGGACACAGGTGTCCTGTAAATGGTTCATCTCCCAGGCCCATGCTTACACTCACCAAGGGTATCAGAACTTGTCAGAGATTTGGGGTGCATGGCTAGGCTTAAAAGGGCCCTTGTCATTGTTAGCCTAGTAAACACCTATGAACCAATGAAGTTGAGCTACCTCCAACTGAAGTAGATGGGACCTCGGTTTAACATCTCTTCCAAAAAAGGACATACTTAGGAGTGTAGCGCCCCACTTGCGCTGCATGGCAATGTCATTAAGAGTGCAGTACACCACTTGTGCTGCATGGCAGTGTCAGCAGTTATTCTAACTGATGTGGGAAAAGAACCCACAGCCTTTACATGCAAAATCTATGCCACATATGCATTACATCAATATTCTGAAAAATAACAGAATAATGCAGATTTGTTCTATAATGTGTCATATATTTGAACCTAGTCAGTTTGTCTGTTATACCTGTAAAATAAGAAAACTTTGTCTACATGCTTTCTGTAAGTAGGTTTCTGTGTCTTAACTGTATAGACACAGACTTTGAAGGAAAGCAGACAACCTGAATGTTCTTTTAAACTGTGTATGCTGTTTACAGTTAATATATTTGTGCCTGGTAAAATCTGAAATAATTCAATAAAAGTAGTTACACTCTATGCACTGGTTAAAAAGATGATGTCTGGTACTTGGCAAATTAAATCCATAAGACTTCCCATTAGCTGCAGAGTTCCTCTGTGGTCTGATTTATTGCACTTAACAGAGCTGCTTAAAAAGAATTAAAAAAAAATACAAGAAATTCCAGGATCAAGTTTTCCTATGCAAAATAAAGTATATGCACTCAATGCATGCATACTCCAGGTCTAGGAAATGGTTCCTAAGTCTTCACAAATGTTTCTTTATTTGGTCTGTAAAGGAGAGAGAATGGCTGGGCTGCAGATGTAATAAGAAGGGATGTTTCCAGCATGAGCAGCTATGGAGAAAGTAAATAAATGCATAGACAGCTTCACTTAACAATAGATATGACCACACTTGTTGAAGATAACAGCAAGATGAAAGGGTAATAAAAATGACTGGTGCTACCTCTTTTGAAAGTATGACAAGCAAATATGTGGTAGAAAGTGAGACTTTAAGGTGCAGTACTGTGTTTCTACATATTAGGACTGACACCTAGGGTTAAACAAATGCTAAGAGTATAGAGGCTGCACTAGTCAGCATGTAGGTATCCTTTAAGTACCTCATGCTTAACTTCTTTTTCCTTCTTGAGTTTGTGTTGTACTTAGACAAGCTCTTCTTGGTCTCATTCTTGAGCCCTTTCTCAGTCATTATGGGAGTCTCAGTTGAAAGAGTCTTTCAGAATATTAGGATGATCTGGTAACCTGACTGACTTCTCCAGTTATGTCTTCCATCATGACTTGTGACTCAAACTGCAAAAATAAATACATAAACAAATAAGTAAATAAATAAAGCATCTGTCAGTTAAAATGGGGAAAATGTACTGCCAAATGAGGTATATTTTCAACTGTGTACCTCTTTGGCAGTACAAAATCTGATTTCAGTCAAAAGAGTTAAAAATATTTATTTTTTTACTCCAAGTTGTACAGGAGGCTATCAAAAAAGATGGTGGAGGTGCATGCCCTTGGATCATAGCCTAAATCTGCCACTGTATATAGCATACTCATGGGAAAGTACACATTTTGCAAATCTTTTCTTGCAGTAACTTAAAGGATACTTTTCTGGACAGGGATCAGACTGAGGCAATAACATCAGCAGCCATTTTTGTATAGTTCAAGCATGAATTCAGGCCTACTTTCCAGAAATGCTGTACTCTGCATACAAAGCACACAACCTGAAGGAAGTTATGTATTTTTGTACAATGGATGAAGTGTCTGACCCACTTGATGCATCTTAGGTTCATAGGTTCATAGATTAGTACTAGGCTAACTGCCTTGTGAGTCATTTTAAGCCTAGACAATTATCTCTTGTGAGACTCAAACCCTGTACCTTGTGTTTGTAAGGCAAACACCTTAACCATTAGGCCACTCTCCCTCCCAGTATTGCTCAAAAGTCAGGTAGAAAGCAAAAATTGAGAGGACAAGTCAAAACCATGGGCAGTTTTGTATCAACCTGCATTTTCAGAGTGATGTGAGGTATGAAATTCTAATGTATGGCATTATTGACAGATTCTTAGTGATATACAAGAAAATCAAAACATTTATGAATAACAGAGCAAAAATATGGGGCAAAATTAGGGACAGTTGAGAGGTATGATTTGAAGGCTAATTGCTGTCTGAAATTCATCTGCAAAACATCACAGTGTGTATTTGTTAAAGGTAGAGTTTGCTGCCTTGCCAACACAGTATGTAGTATATCACTTAAACATTCAAACTATTCACTCCCTACCACAAGCCTCCACCCCCAAGTCAACTAATGATTACAGAGCTATAGCCAAACTGTATCCAATTGCTAAAATCATTGAAAAACGTTTGTATAATTAGTCCTTCCAGTGTGTTTATAATAAAATGCTAGCATTCATCCAGAAATATGATGTGCGATATCACAAGGCAGCATAAGTTCAAGCCAAAATACAGCACAATTAGTTTTGTCTTACTTCACCAATGAAGATTTTAGCAATATTGAAAATGGTCTTTTAATTGTACCCATTTATGTTTATCTTAAATTCTTTACAATTGTCAATCATACCATACTTCTTCAAAATCTACAGCATTCTAGTTTCTCAACATAAGTTTCCTGCTGATTTGATGACTACCTAAAGAATGGGTCTTTTATAGTGTCCACCAATGGATTACAAACACAAATAGGCATCTCAAGGTTCACTTGTTAGACAGCTGTTGTTCAGTCTCTTTATTAATGACCTCCTCATGGGATTTATCAGATTAAAATTGTAAACTTTATGCTGATGAGATCATTGTAGCAATATGTCACTGCTGAAATGAGACTCGCTTTATGCATCAATGTTTTGCCACACAGATTTGAATGTTCACTGCCAAACTTTGGCTTTTTTTTCACATAGAGCTCCACTATTCTTCAAAAGACTAAAACCAAAATTGTAAAATTTATACATTTAAGACACATTATAGAACAACACTGCAATACATTTTCAATAAAAAAACTGATTAGGACAAACTTCCTATTGAGTAAACTAGCCTTTAAACTAATTTTGGACAACTGCTGCCCACTACTCAAAAATAGGCCACAAATAAGAAGCAGACTGTACTCAGACAGACCCCTCTGGCATAGCACTATATCATCCTCCTTTTTGAGTTTCAAACACTGGCAGGTCCTGCTATAAAATAGTTCCAGTTGTCTGGAACAGCCTCCCATATAAAATCAGAAGTGTCAACATTCTTAAAGCTGTTAAAAGAGCACCTACTAAAACCAGTTGTAATTCTTCACAAAACTCGAATGAAACATTTCACCTTACTGTTCAGCTGTCTGCAATTTCATGTATAAAACAATCTATATTACTGATGATAATCTCTTGCAATGATGTATTTGGTGAACTGCATTACATTTGTTCTTTTATTTTGTTCTTATATTTTCTTTGATGTTATGTTTGCTTCTCCATTTGTTTTGTTCTATTAAATATTTTTGGATGCCTCTCTTTTGCCTTGGGGCTTGGGCTGTGCCTGAAAACAGTCTTTAGACCAGCGCACCAAACTAGTTAACAAGTATCAAAACAAAATGTAAAAAATGAAGGGCTATGATGATGCCTCAAGTACATACCTTGAACAGTTTTTGGAAGGGTTCAGAGGGGAAGGTGTATGCTAACTTTATTTTCTAAAAGAAAGCAAAACAAACTACTGAATTATGTTATTCAATGTGCAAATGTGACTGCCAGGTTATAAGTTGATAATTTAGAGTTTCCATACATTATGAGAAGCAGAGAGCTTACCTAATAGCCTTGTGATATACTTGTATCTGATTATTAATATATAGCACTAAAACCATAGCAATTTGTTTTTTTAGAGATGTTTTCTTTTTTCCTTTCAACTAATTTAGTTAGCTTGAAATGGAATTTCAAAGTTTTGCAGACATCCCTTTCTATTCTGAGAAATTTTATTTTGAAAAAAAAAAAACTCATAACTGGGCAGAAATTCTTTACTGTTAGTGAATAAACCTTGCATGTATTATATTGAGCACTAAATTCTCCTATACCGCTCAACTGTCCAGATTTTCACAGAATTTCCAGAGTTTTGACTTACATTTTTAGTCTGTTTCTCATAAAATTTGTAGTTTTCTGACAAATCACTGATGATTGAAGTCACTAAATAACGACAGATATTTGAGTTTAAAACTTCATATCCTTCAGAAAATGCATGCATTAAACCTATTATTCTAGCAAAATTCTAAGTTTATATGGGCAATAATTAAAATATGTCCCTATTTTGGGCCTTTGTCCCACCATTATTTTAAGCTTAGTCCAGATTTATTGTGTTAAGATGTTGAGAGGTATGATTCTCAATTAACTGTAAGGATGAGAGAAAAAAATAGGAACATGCGTTTCCTAAATTTAAAATATGCAGACAAATTTAGAATACAGATTAAAGATATGCATTGCCTAAAACTAAACTATAGTCATTTTCACAGGAGCTTTGTTTGTAAATATACTGATATTAAAACTGATATTGCCAACATCCTGGCAGATAGGTTCAGTACTAACTTTACCCCCTCTCACCCCCTAAAGGACCCATATCTATACAAGAAGAATGCATTTTCCCTGTAACCACAACTACGCAGGTAAAAGCTGCACTCTCTAAAGCCAAAAACACAGCATCCATGGGACTGAACAACATCCCAGGCCGCATTTTACATGGATGTCAGAATGAACTGGCTCTCTACCTAAGCACCATGTTCAATCATAGCCTCATGTTAGGCTTTGTGCCCACTGAATGGGCACAGCAACAGTTATCCCACTCCACAAAGGGGGAGCCACCACTGATCTCGGGCACTATCACCCTATTAGCCTGACAAGCCTAGTCTGTAAGGCCATAGAACATATCATCATGAAACTCGTAAACAAAGACATTGGTAAACTCCAAACTCTGGACCGCACCCAGTTTGCATTTGTGAAATGCAGATCATGCCTCCTGAACCTGATCGACTTCTTTGAGGCAGTCACCAAAGCCGTAGACGAGGGTAGGGTAGTTCACAAAGCCTATCTTGACCTCGCCAAGACTTTCGACACCGTCCATTCCCAATTCTGGAATTATAGCTAAACTCACTAAACTGGGTATAAATCCTTACATCACAAGATGGGTTGCCAACCGGCTCACTGATAAAACCCACACTGTAAAAGTTGCAGACTCCAAATCTGACTTTAAACCAGTGACAAGTGGAGTACCACAGGGTTCAGTCCTGGGACCTCTCCTGTTTGGTATCTACTTCTCTGAAGTACAGGCTAACACAGAAGGCCTTTGGCTAATGAAGTTCACAGATGACTGCAAACTAAGAGCTATAGTTGAGTCCACAAATGATGTGGACATCTTACAGAAGGGTCTCACTGAGACAGATGCCTGGTATCAGAGCCATGGCCTCAAGCTCAATGCCAAAAAGTGCATTGTCATCTTCTTTAGTAAAAACTCTGTACTCATGAACTACCACATAGGTGGCAGTTTACTTAATGATGGATGTGTGATAAAAGACCTTGGGACCAGTGGCGGCTGGTGACTTCAAATCATAGGGGGGCTGCAGGAGACAGCTGGATGGGTGTGGCCAACAAGACGGGGTGTGGCCAACAAGACGGGGTGTGGCCAACAAGACGGGGTGGCTATGGTGCAATGGGATCAATGCTTCACATACTTATTTACATGAAATAAATGCTAAGTCAGTATGGCACATGCTGAATAGTCTACACAGCACCCATTGTTACATACACACATTGGTTTGAACACTTACCTCTGCGGTATACTGCAAACAGTAGTTCATACTCAGTTTTTGCACCTGAGGTGAAGCTGTCGTGCACCTTAGAAGCTGTGGTCTGGAACACATCAGGTCATACTGGATTTCTCCCAACTCCTTTTTCATGGAGGCTCAAAAGGGACAGTTTTAAGTTTCCCAAAGCAAATAATATTCACATGACCCCCAGCTGGTTCCAAATAGGTGCTTGCAGTCTTGTTCCAGTTAGGGGTTTGTCACATCAGATCTGTTTCCATTGGTTCCTGTCCTCTGCATCTTGCTCTGTCACCACATCACTTCCTCTACCACATCCATAATTCTAATTACAAGTCCTTCCTCTTTTCTTCCCTGGCAGCTCCATCCTTAGCATCCTTCTCCCAATATACCTAGTAGCATCCCTCTTTAGCATCCCTCCTCAGCACATGTCCAAATCACACTACCTTTGGGCATGCCTTCTCCTTCTTCTAGAGCCAACAGTAGCCTCCCCCCAATTTCTGCCTTCCCCCTCTTCTAGAGCCAACAGTAGCCTCCCCCCAATTTCTGCCAGCACCCTTTTGGTAAAGAGTAGTACTGGTGGTGGTGATTGTTAACTTGGGCCTCGACCAATCCTGTATCAAAATCTGTATTGTCCCACCAAATTTTGTCAGGAGGTTATATGTGGTAATGCCCAGGCTTCCTGACATAACCCTCCCCATTTATCCGGGCTTGGGACCGGCACAAAGAAATGCACTGGCTTGTGCATCCCCAGTGGCTGGGTTACATAAGTGCTTGTAGTACTAGTATAGTATCAAATAAGTGCCTCTTGTGTTCTTCTGTATGGTGTTCCGTTACTTATAGAAAAAGTCCAATCGTCTCTCTTTATTTTGTGCAAAATAATCAATAACTCTCTGGTTGAAGTTGGGTATACTCCGCATTAACTCCTTTCCTATGGAAAGCATAGCCAAAGCATTCAATCTGTCTTGCCCCATTGTAGAACGAAGAAATGTTTTAATCCTTTTCAGTGTTGAGAA
This sequence comes from Protopterus annectens, assembly GCF_019279795.1. Taxonomy (NCBI): domain Eukaryota; kingdom Metazoa; phylum Chordata; order Ceratodontiformes; family Protopteridae; genus Protopterus; species Protopterus annectens. The sequence goes on from NC_056732.1 coordinate 493,863,126, forward strand.
ACACCTTTCTGCCTCAGCAGTTGACATTGGTGTGGTGGCTATAATTAACAACACTTTGTAAGTGTGAAAACACATGGGTTAAGGAGTTGTCCAACAAGAATTTTAACATCTTGACTGCACTGCCAGCTGCTTTAAAGTCTTCACGTTGATACACCACTCCAAGTTCTGTTCTAAGTGGTCCCCTCATCAGGAATGGATAGCTGTCCATTGTTCCTGTGAACAGATTTTCTGGAAACTCTCTTATGTATGTTGAAAACTTTCCAGGCAGAAGTAACTGAGAAGCTTGAAGATGGCCAGTTTGTTGAAATCGTGATGTTGCCTGGAACCTTATGACATCACACACTTCCTTTGCAGCAATTAACAAGGTCTCATGCAGTGGTCGGGAAGCTGATGGCTCTCGTCTACGTTTTGACCGGATGTTCTCTGTATGTAGGTACTGTTCTGCAATACCATTGATACCCAATCTGACACTGTCAATTGCAGCCAAAAATGTATGAACATCCTTTTCAACAGCAGTTGCATCTGTGGTACGACACTGAAGTTGCCTGTACAGAACATCAACATGGGGCATTATACAATGGAAGACATCAAGCCAAAATTTAAATTGGTCATTTTCAAGTGATTGTAGTAGCCCATTTGCTTCCAGTACAGTTGCTGCACCAGATGTAGGATCCCTGCACAAATAATCAAAGCACTCTTCCATCGACTCCAAGTTCTCGTACACTGCATTTACAGTATGGATGTTAAAATTCCACCGTGTTCCTGACACTCTTGGCATGCGTCATGATACTATATTATCCAGAGCAGCTTGTCTTTGAGCTGAACGACTGAAAAAGGCTGGAATTCCACCAAGTGTTAAAAAAAATATCCTTGCTTCAGTATTCTGTTGTGCGGCTCTTTGCATTACCAGATTAAGTTGGTGGGCATAGCAGTGTACATAGTAGGCATATTTAAACTTTTCTCTTATGATGGCCTGGACCCCATGCTGAATACCACTCATAACCGATGCACCATCATAACTCTGAGCAATCACTTTTTCATGCTGGTCTCCCACTACTTCCTTCAACTGTTGTTCTATCACAACAGCAATATGTTGTGCTGTCTGTCCAAGTGGTGTAAAGTATCCCCAAAAACGTTCCACCACCTGTCCATTGACAATGTAACGGAACACAATAGCTATTTGCCACGTCGCAGCAAAATCAGTGGTTTCATCTGCAATCACTGCTATAAATTTTGCAGTACGAATCTCTTTTTTTATTTCTTCTCTGCATACTGTTAGCATGCAGTCCAGGAGTTCATTTTGAATAGTTTTTGATGTTCCTTTGAAAACAGTTGAAGCTGTCACGTGGTCTAACAACTTCTTATCAAACTGGCTGACTAATTCTACTATTGCCCGGAAGTTTCCTGGATTCCTTGACTCTTCAGACTCATCATGACCTCTGAAAGCTAGTTCTTGTGCATCACACGTCTTCATGCATTCTATTAAAATAGACAGAACATGACGGTTGTCATCCACTTTCTTGTTGTGTCTTTCTACTGATAACTGGTATCCACTACTTAACTGAGACCTGATATCCACAGTTCCCAACACTGCTAGACTCATTTCGTTGTCTAGATGTTTAGCAGACTGTTCATGCCTTCTGGACTTTTCTTCCAGTCTCTTCAGGTCATCCATACCCTTTGATGTCCAGGCTTCCTCTCCACCAAATAAGAAACATGGGAAGCAGTACAAGCTGTTTGTTTCCTCACAACCACAGATCCAGGTGTGTTTGTCATACACTGATCTGTTGAAGCTGCGTGTGTATGTTCTTGACCTACTTGTACCTGCAGACTATATCTTCAGATCAGGTGTGGGTCTTCCAGTCCTCTTGATTCTTAACTTCTCATTAAGAGTCAACTCTTTAAAATTAATAGATTTCAGATAGGCCACTGTAACACTCTGCTCACTCTGTTCACTCATTCTGGTTATTGTAGTTGAGTTGTTGCAACTCTGAAATGAAGATATTGCAGAAATGATTTAAGTGCCACTGTTGTATACATGTAATGATTTACAGCTTCAGAAACAGCACTCATTTCATTGACAGTGCCACAGCCATGATCTACCAACTATCTGGCTTGGCCTTGCCAGGATTAAAGACTATTAATGCATTTGTGATGCACACACCGTCACAGCTTACATTGTCTTTGCAGGACTAACAGCGGCAGTCATTCCATTGCCTCCACTATACTTTCTGCTTTGATCCTTCCAGCATTAAAATATATCTGCTGCACAGAGACTGTAGTCCCACAGCCTGTATGCATATTGCTTACTCCCTCAGAGTTTTGCAAAGCCAGAATTACAACACTAAATGGTGATTTCATTCCAACACTGGTGACATGAAAGTCCCCCATCCCAACAGCCTACCAAAAGTACCTGGCTCAAAAACCTCTGAAATCAGAAAGCAAAAAACAGTAATGAACTGCAAATGGCTGCATTAATTTAGTCCATTGCACAGAAATGGTAGTTACAGGCTTGCCCAACAGCAGACTTTACCCAAACAGTCATCTTGCAAAGCCATAACTGACAGTAAACAAGGGCAGTCACCTCAATGAATTCACAAACACCTCCCCTCCCATTACCTAATGAAGTAGCTGCTTTTTACTGGTCAGGATTAAAGTACAAATACTAACAACTGCATTGCATACTTTCATTTTGCTGACAGACTCACTATCACAGCTTGTGGCATCAGCCAAGTACACATTTAATTTTAAAATTAATTTTACTTACCAGACTTTCTACAATAAAACATGGTTTAACAAAAATTCCTTGACCCCCCCCACCACCACCACACACATACAAACCACTCAGATTTCAGAGCTTCAGCTTCTGGTCGATCTTACTTGAGTGAAATAGACATTACTGTTGAAAATGTAGACAGAACTGCAGCTATTCACACAAGCATTGCCCCCAGCCCAACTCCCTACCCAGAGAAACTGCTTTCAGCCTACAATGTTTAAGTGAAATAAATCACCATGGTTGCATTTCTTTCACATCACAATAGCCAAGAACTTGCACATAATCTTACTTTATTTGCTGGTGTGTGTGTAAACTACAGGCCATTTCATTTCAGAGACCCCCCCAGGCTATTTCTGACAAAAATGATCTAAAATGCCCCAACCTCCCGAAAGAAAGACTACTAAAAATGGCCAAAAATATCATACTGTATTATGTTATGTAACCACCATAGTCATGTACAAGCTTCACATGCAGTCGTTTCCTTATTTGTATGCACAATATATTTTAATTTTATTTTCCAGAAAAGGTGGATGCATACAGAGTACTAGTCCCAGACCAATACACATTTCCATTTCACATGTACTGATTCTGAAGTATTCAAGTACCACATATACTGATTTAAAACACAAGGCACGTGTAGTACACTGCCTGCTTATTTTTAGATTATTCTAATGCAAGCATTCTACCCTAATTGAAAATGTTATGTTATGTTTTTCATTTTCTTATAATTATAGCTACTCTCAGACAATATAGAAGTGCAGTAGTAGTAGTGCTAATGACCCACCCCCTAAAAAATAATTATTTACACTCAGATGTCTTGTTCTGGGAAAATGTTAAGAGTACAACAAAGAAAAATATAACACTACAGTGCAAGTTTGTTAAGAGGGAAGCACATCAGCTAACTTAGATAAATGTGTCACTGGACTGCTTGCTGTTGCCAAGTTAACCACTGAATATGATCACAAGTACACTAAAACAAACACATGAAACATTAATCCTCAGGGCCTCAGGGCAGGGTAAACACCTGGACTGCCATAAACCCATAAAAGTCAGCATTTTCTGCATGTTGTAACTACCAATCTATTCAGCCTGTAGACACTCTGTCTCCAACTTCATTTAAGAGTGTGAAATAATTTTAGAACTTAAAGCCATTTACTATGTGCTGTAACTACCAAGCTATTTAGCCTGTAGACACTCGGTCTCCAACTTCATTTAAGAGTGTGAAATTTTTATAACTTAAAGCCATTTACTTTGTGCTGCTATTTTTGGGGAGGGAATAGAATTCCTAGCCTTCTGATCTTCCAGAATCTAATAAGGGTTATTCTGCTCTTAAGCTAAGAGTCTCTCCACACTGTATAATTACTTATCTCTTGTGTATAATTAATCTGCATCCTTTCTGTAAAGTTGGTGCAATCTGAAGTGGGTCTTGGGGGAGGGCCAAATGAATGTTTAACTACCTCAGACAGTATTGTTTTGCCAGGTGTAGTCTGAAGCCAGTATGATTCACTGGAGTGTATTAATCCATTGCATTAGTCAAAAAAAAATAAATAAAAAAAAATATATATATATATATATATATATATATATATATATATATATATATATGTACACACACAAGTTACCTGGCATTAAGCTACTTTAGGTGCAGAAACCAAGACTGCGAAGTGTGTAAACATTTATTCTTACAGGAAAAAGTACATTTGCTAGCATTCTTTCACTATGCTCAAAACCACAAAAGCTGGTATTTTAAATACACTGCTTCCCTGTTTGCCAACAAGCTATCACTATGAGAGTCCAATCAAAACAAAATGAAGTGGTAAAGAAAACAATATTTCAATGCCTTGGCTACATGACAGCTTGCTTAATATCTAGATGGGAAGCAAAGGCTGTGATGAATCAAAAAAATAAATTACTTTTAAATACATTACTGGAGTGGAATGCCAGTCAAAATAAAGTATAAAAAGACAAGCAGCCAACAAAATGCATTTTCTGAATACACAAAATCAACAGTATAAAAATGACAGAAAACCAGAACATTCTGCAAAAGTACAGATTAAAAGCCATGACTGTACTTGTGTCTACCTTGGATACTCTAAGTGCTCCTTGCCTGGACACATCTACCTTGGAGGGATACTCTAAACCTGGACACATCTAAAGTCACTACATGGGGGAGTGAGGGCACAAGTATGTCACAATTTGAAACGTCTCTGGCTGATGGCCCCGAGCCCATGACACATTTCATATACTCAACCTCAGAGCAAGAAATCTGGATAAGGCCATAAATAAAAATAGGACAAAGGTCAAAATACAGACAATTTTTAAATGCTGCTCTTACAAACTTAGAAAGTTCAGTAGGTCTTGCATCAGTATGACTTTTCTGTAGGGTATGAAATCTGAAACTCAAAAACACCTGTCAGTGAACTTAACTTAGCATACTAACCTCCTATGATATAATAAGCATAAAACAAAATGCAGCAAATATATGGAGCACAAAATGAACATGACAGGAGAAAGAGTAGCTAATGGGCTTTTCATTTAATGCACAGTAGTCCAGAGACAACACTACTAACTTCTCAATGCCAAAGACCAAATGCAGAAAGACCATCATTAAAAATCTAAGTTTTAACCTGGCTGTAGCACAAAATACTGAATGTCACTCTGTAAACATGCTAAAACACTTGATGTCATCAACATCAGTCCAATTTACCTCAGCAAAAATGCTTTTTTTTTTCTTCTCCACCCAGATCCTCATTTATCTAAAATAGATATATTTTTGTGTTGCATTTCTTGACTGATAGTGCTATGAAATATACTTCCCAGGGTTCCTATTCTTATTAACAATAATAAAATAATGATGGCCCCTTAATGGCTAATTTTACTACTGCCTTCTGTGCAGTGAGGCACTTGGCATATATGCTGTATATTTGTAATGCCAAATTGAGTACTTAGAGGCTGCATATCAGACATTTTAATGTTCTATGAAATGTCAATTATGAAAATCGTTTTTGTTATATTGCTATAACTTTGGTTTCATTCTCCCCAGAGAGGGTCAGAGCACTGACCTCAATCTAGGGCTAATTATGTAAATGTACACTGTTGTAGAAAATTATAAGATTAGTTATATCCTATTTGTTCTTCTCTCCTTTCAGTTAATACATAGCACTGCACAGATAGGCTGGCTTTATATAAATGTTGATAATGATATCAGTACATTTTTATTACTTATGATGCAATAAAAAGTATAAATTATAGGACTTGAACTGTGATAGTAGCACAACGAAAGACTGATGCATTATTAATAGAAATGATGACTGTAAGGGCAATAAGGACCATACGTTGTGATGGGTCCTGTGGGTAAATACACTTAGTCTGACTGTAACTTTACTTTACATTAAGCCAGCCTGACTACTATCCAACAAGCAAAGCAATACTTATAAATTTAAGTAGAAAACTAAAACTAACCCCTTACAATCTAGCTCTAGTAATAATCACTCAAACTTTAAAGTAGCATTAAAAAAAAACTCTATTCACTGACCTGTAAAAAGATAATTCATAATAGGTGCCACCTACGAGACACATCAGTGAATGAAAAAAAAAATGCAAACTAACTATCCTACCACCTATTAATGCAGTCAGTACCCCTTTGTTTGAGGCTGTTCTTCAGTGATCTCCACTAGGAATATATAACAGTTAACTGCATTTTCTACATATACTAATATATCAGAGAGTTGGGCAGTAACAGTCCATACCGGTGTTTCTCAAACTTTTCTGATCGTGGCCCACTTGAATAAAGCATATAACTCAGTGGCCAACAAGCCTCTTCCATAAACCACATGACATCACATATCCAGGTATAAACAAGCACCAAAATGAAACATTTCCCAAACACTGACAGTAATGAATAATTTTCCCCAGTCCAGTAACCCATTCATTAGTTTGTATTGTGTATGCACAAGCACTGAAATGACACAAATTATTTTGCCCAGTGGTCGCTTCAGCTGTCTGAATATGTATGCACAAGCACTTCCCTGATACACGAATGAATTTCCCCAAGCAAAATCTTCATTACTATGTCCAGGTATACACATGCACCAAAATTAAACACTTCACAAATACTAACACAGTAATGAATAATTTTCCCAAGTAACCCTTCATTAGTTTGTACTCTGTATGCACAAGCACTAAAATGACACAATAAATTATTTTGCACAGTTTTCACTTCAGCAGTCTGACCATGTAAGCACAAGCACTTCCCTGATACACAAATTCCCTACACAAAATCTTCATTACTATGTCCAGGTATACACAAGCACTGAAATGAAACATTTCCTAAAAGAAAAAAGACCCTTCAGTAAAATCTTCATTACTATGTCCAGGTATACACAAGCACTGAAATGAAACATTTCCCTAAAAGAAAAAAAGACCCCTTCAGTAAAATCTTCATTACTATGTCCAGGTATACACAAGCACTGAAATGAAACATTTCCCTAAAAGAAATAAGACCCCTTCAATAAAATCTTCATTACTATGTCCAGGTATACACAAGCACTGAAATGAAACATTTCCCTAAAAGAAAAAAGTCCCCTTCAGTAAAATGTCCATAGCCCATAAAGATGAATGCTGTGCTTCTTATAGTCCCAAGAAACTGTGGACAGCCTCACTAAGATGGCTGTATCTTGCAGTAGTAAACATATTCACAGTGCAAGTAAGCTTAACTATTGCTTTAACTTGCTTATCAGTAAATGACAGACATTCTCATGACTGATAAGTGCTTTCTTTTTTTTTTCAAAACAGGTTTATTGTTTTAACATATAAGAGAAATATCATAACAATTTTATACAAGTAATTAAAAATAGGTATTATTATAATATTCAACAAAACAACTAAAGTATTTACAAAGACATCCACTACAATCAGATCAATTAATTAAACTAAAATACCATGCTATTGAAATTAAAATTTTTTAACAAATTTTGTAAATTATCCCATACAATAAAATAAGATGTTTTTCTGTTTGTTCTAGTCCTAATTGTGTTTATTTCCATATGGCACACTATATTCATAACATTTTTAAATTCATTGAACGAAGGAGGTGTATCTGAAATCCAATTTCTAGTTATTATTTTCCTAGCCACTGCTAGAATAGACCATAACAAGGGAAGCTTAACCTTTTTAACACTTTGAGGTACAGGTGTGTTGAATAATATAAGAGATTTAGAAATAATGAAATTATCTGTAAAAGAGCCTGCAAAAATTCATTAATTGACTTCCAGTATTCTTTCAATTTTATACAGTCATAAAACATATGAGCCCAGTCAGCATTAATTTCTACATTACATCTCTTACATAGATTATCTTTATTATTTATTTTATTCATCATCAAAGGTGTATAAAAGATCTATGTAAAAATTTCCATGTATAAAGTCTCCAGACAATGGAATACGTAGTTCTATAAGCAGATTCCAATATATATTGTTTATCTTGTTGATTTGGTGGGTCCCCATTAATAGAAGTGAAATAATTCCAGTATGAATCTACACTGTAAAAGTTTCTTGTCTGATAACTTTATGTATGTATGAAAGTTTACCTTTATCAGAAACTTTATGTTGTAAATTTAATATCAAGTAATCAATCAGTGTTGGAATAGATTATTTAACAGTTATAGACATTAAATCTATTTTATTAATGAGATGTTGTCTAAAGGTCTGAACCTCTAACCAGCAAGTTTCTCTTAGATCAAATTCTTGTTTTAAGAAATCTAGATTTTTAACTTTATTATCAGATATCAACTGATACCAGTACTTTAGATCATTATCTATAGCTAAATGAGTTCCTTCAGAAGTAGATGACAAAAGCATACCCTGAGTATACATTATAGGAAATACAATAAAATTCCATTCCCTATACTTAGGGTGCATGAATATAAAGTTACGATAACTAATAATAATATTTAATGGGTAACAAACCATATGTTTAGGTGTAATAGGTGAAGTACAAAATTCCTTTAGTAACCATAACATGGAGTTATTTACAATCATATTTTTATGTGTTAAGGAGATTTTCATGAAGTGCATACTAATTAGCTCCCAATAATCTTTCCATTTTGTGACATATGACTGATCTATTAATAAAGTAATAACTTTTACAATAGAAGAGATAGTATATAAATTAAAGTCTGGAAAAGAAATACCCCCTTGAGACCAGCTATTAGTATGTTTCTTTAATGCAATCCTAGGTCTATTAGGTGCCCATAAGAAATTTAACATTAGTGTGTTATTTTTATTTATTTATTTATTTATTTATTTATTTATCATTTGTTGACCGGGAAAGTCCGACTAGGTTCAACAGAGCCTGTTTTCAGCGGAGGCCCGGGGAGAAATGCTCCAGAATGTGTTCAGTTTCTTGATAATTATTTTTGTAGGTGGAAGTATTATTGATTGTATTAAGTATGAAATCTTGGGGAATATTATCATTTTAATAATTGTAAGTCTCTCCTCCATAGTAAAAAACATATTATTCCAGGTATTAAAAAGATTTTGTATATTAAGAAAACAGGTATTATAATTATTATATATAATAGATTTAATATCTTTAGATAGTATTATACCTAAATAAGTTATCTGACCTGAATTGGGTACATATTTAGTAAAATCACTAATGAGAATATTTTTTCGTGTATATATAGGTAGTATTTTAGTTTTTCTTCATTGAATATTAGACCAGAAATACTTTTAAAATTCATCATGTTATCAAATAGAGACTGTATAGAAGAATTAGATCCTGCTGATGTAATTAGAACATCATCTGCAAAAAGTTGAATTTTGGATGTTGTATTTTCATCTATTTCAAAACCCTCTATGTCAGAACTGTTTCTGATCAAATTAGCCCAAGGCTCCATTACTAAAGTGAATAATAGTGGAGAAAGTGGACATCCTTGTTTTGTACCTTTAAGAATGGGTATTTTTTGTGAAACATATGTTCCTACCTTAATATAAGCCAACGTTCCTTTGTATAAAT
>NC_056732.1:493877918-494013060 GCF_019279795.1 Protopterus annectens
TTTTTTTTGATAAACAGTAAAGCAGAGTCTAAGTCATCGAAAATTTTAGGACCATCAGGAAGGAAGATTTTAAGCTTGGCAGGAAACAGAAGGTATGTTTTAAACTGTGCTTTTTAAGCACCCTTATTAGTGGCAGAAAAACTTTTCTTTTAGCTAATACCATGGAAGAATAGTCATTGTCAAATACACAGTTGTTTCATTAATCTTAACAGGAGCTTTAGCCCAAGCAGATTTAAGAACCATCTCTTTATCAAAGATGATAGAAATCTAACTATAACTGATCTAGAATAGTTTTTGTTAGAGTTAGTATTAGCTATAGATCTATGTGCTCTTCGATACCAAAAGAGAATGCTTCTGGTAAATCTAAAGTTTTAGGGAGCCATGTTGTTAAAAAGAAGTAATATTGTTACCTTCAATATTTTCTGGCAGTCCAAAAATCCTAATGTTATTAGCCTAGATCTATTTTCCAGGTCATCCAGCTTTGTTTGTAAATGTGTATTTTGTTTCAGCAGAAACTCAATGTTGATTTCCTCTTCTTGTATTCTATTTTCCATGTCATTCACAGCTTCTTCTATGCCTGTCATCTGGATCTTCTGTTGTTGCAGGTCCATATGTAACAAGTCTATTTGTTTTGTAGTTTTTCTATGAAAGTGTCTATTTTAGTATCCATTTTATCCATCTTAGCAGTAAGTTGCTGGACTATAATTATCAGAGACTGAAGTTCTTTCTTGATGCTGGAGTCTTGAGAATTTGTCTTACTGGAACTCATTTCAGACTGATAAACTGACAGGAAAATTTCCAAAGTAATTTCTGACAGGAATATTATTAAGATTTCCTTTCTTTTTTAGATATAGTTCAAGAACTATATAAAACAAACATATTTAGAAAGAAAATTACTTCAAAAATTAATTTTTTAAGTAATTAATTCCTGTCAATGTAATGAAATTGGTGGAGCTGAAGAAATCTGCTGCTATCCTGTGTTCATCCTTGGCCACGCCGATAAGTGCTTTCTGACTGCACCAACATTCTGAGATCGGAGGGATGTCAAGTAATCAAGCATAACATATGCTTATCCTACTTATGAAACACATAAATTAGTTAGCCAAAGCAAAGAATATAACAGCATGCAGCAGGGAGTAGTATTTCTATTCATTTTGTATAACTGAAATGTATACTGTAATTAGACATGTCACACAGAGCATAACGCTTGAAATGAAGCCCAAAGCTATCAAAGAGCATGTGATGACAGAGAACTTTCATTACATGAGCAAAACATTTTTTTTTCTTTTCCACCAGCAGTGACCATTAAACTTTTACTATTCTTCAGTCATAAATTTTGACCGAAGCCACATATAAAGGCAGAAAGATGGAAAAAATCCTGATTTATATAATAGGTAATCATGCATTCCAGGAGACCACTGAGGAGCATAGTCCACTTTCACAATTGCTCCAGAGCATCCTCTGCTTAAATCACTTGCACAGTCACGTGTTGGCAAAGGGAGAGTACAGGAATCAAACCCTGGACTACACTGCTCATTAATATCCCATAGTCTTACTCAACTAACTACAACACAAAATTCTACAAAGACAGTAAACAAAGGTCAGACCTGAAGCCTGCTTCTGCAAGACAAAGATTGCACCACTGATCCACCTTACTGTCAAATGGGGATTGCTCAACATGAGAGTCAAACCTACAACCTTGAGACTGAGTGTCCATCTAACAGCTCATCTAGCCTTGATATTAATGTTAGATAACATCCTGAGGAAAAAAAACGGAAGGAATCGGTAGCACTGTCCATGTGTATACAAGCATAAAGGGAAACCTGCAAAGACAGTTTTTCAGTTTAAAGTGTTCTGTGTTATTATTTCCATGCTCCGATATTCTAGATGGTATCATGACTGCTTGATATGTATCCTCCAGTCCTTTTGTACAAACTCCTCAGTGAATGAATTGTTAATACTGTCCAGCTTTCAGACATCAACAAACTTGGACATACATACTTCTAGGATATTGGCATGAATGTCTGTAAAACAAATGCTAAACAGTCTGTTCTTTTGTAATCTAAACAGGTTGGTTTCTGAATAACTAACTATAGAGTCACCATTGCCCAAAACATATCTGCACATGGCAGCAGATGTAATGGGGCTTATTAGCTTAAACCTCCCTTCCTGGTTACTCTTGGGCTATTTCTGTGGATTTCAATATGTGTAAGTGAAGAAAGAGTAGGTTTTGTCTTGTTTATAGGCAATTGGGATCAAAGATATTATGCTCTAGGAGGCTTGGTTACATTTTTTTTGTCTTTGCAGCCTCAGCATAAGTTATGAGCTTGTTGGTGTGCTGTGTAATTGACATGATTTTATGAATATATGATTCTTACCAATGGTGGTGTAATGCGAGAGGTTAGTCTGGGACACCGAGTCTACCTACATGAAAATTTTATCTGTTGCTGTTGTGATGTCATGTATTTTGTCTGGTGTCTTTTGATGACCTTGCTTTTATGTTGCTTTTAATTGTTAAAATAAACTTATATAACCACTTCTGTTTTTGGAAGGTACTGTGGGATCTTTTACACCCACCTGAGTTTCTGTGAACTTAGTCAGATGGGGAGTCTGTTTAATGTCTCATCCAAAAGATGGTACATTCTGGAGTGCAGCTCTCCTTATGCTGCACTGCAGCATCAGTATAGGAAAGTGAATCCAATTACCTGGTGTTGGAATAGAACACACACAACCTTCTGCACCAAAGGTGAGTAGCTACTTAGAGTGCATTAGACTATGCTGTAATACTGTCAACTCATTTTCCACCAAATATACACCTTTATGTGAATTGTTGTTATTGTTTATCTTGGTGCATCAGCAAAATGACTTTTTCCACCACACTTTCTGCATTGTTATTTGTTCGGAAATTGTACATGACTGCAGGATTAAATGAACAAAGGCAGTCTATGTATTTGTCACCAAATAATTCATAGAACAGCAAACTCCAAACATACTCACAGCCTAGGATGCCTAAATAAAACAGCATGAATACATAAGATGTCCCAAATAATATAAAAGTAAGTACTGCTCAGTCTGGAGAGTAATTCAGTATTATGAAATCGACATTACTAAGGATCAATGTGTTTTCTCAGCTCTGTGGGGAAAAGCATGCAGACAAAGAGATCATTGACCTGCCAGTGTTTATTGTGAAATATCTTAGCAGCCCATTGAAATGTTGCTCTTTTCTCGCCCTGTGAAATTTAAAGAAACATTCTGCATCATAATCTGGCCTTTTTGAGTCCTGGCTCATTGAAATTCAGCACTTTTACAATGTCATGCAACCTCAGATATACATTATAATAATGTGTGGGGTACATAGCCCTCTCTCCCACACACACATGAGCAACACTTTTCTACTGCTTATATTTAGTCATATCCAGTTGTGATTATATGAATTATGATGAGATGTACTAAATCTGAATTTTGATTATTGAATCTCTGGTTCACCTTTCATTAAAACATCTGTAGGTTATAAATGTGTTACTACTTCCTAAGTGATATAAAGAAATGTCTTGGTGTCAGGGCTGTAAAGTTCATACTGTCTGCAGTTATGTAACAGTTGCTCTATGGCCATAAACTGGCATTATATAACAATTGCTCTATGCCCATAAACTGTCATTGTACAACAATTAGTCTATACCCACAAACTGGCATTATATATTTTTTTTGTTGTGGCATGCTACTGTATATAATTCTTGTATAATCTCAACAGTTGCATAATTATATATATCGCTTAGCACAAAAACCTGCATAAAGCAAAAATAATCAGGGATTAAAGGCCAGAAATCAGGGGCAGATTTTAATTATTACTCTTGTAAATCTAGAATCCGCGGTGGTGCAGCGGTAGCGTTGTTGCCTCACAGCAAGAGGTTCTCCCATTCGATTCTCAGCTGGAGTGCGGGAGTGCCTACTGTGTGGAGTCTGCATGTCCTCCCCATGGTTGAGAGGTGTTCCGAAAGACATGCATGAATGGGTGTGCCTTCGTTGTAGGTTGGGCGTCGAGCTGGCAACTCAGCACCATAAAAATCTACTGCCAATCATTAGTGGACCGGAGTTCCGCTGTGGCGACCCCTACCCGGGAAAAAGCCGAAAGACAAACAACTCTTGTAAATCTAGAAAGTTGCTCAAATAACAGGTTTTGCATTAGCATGCATTTTCTGTACAATGCGAAATCTGAACTCAAATGTTTGTCATTATTTAGTGACTACAATCTTTAATGATTTGCCACAAAACAACAAAATGGACATTCTGTGAAAATCTGAACAGTTGAGAGGCATGCACGTGAAGTGCATATATATTCTTGCAATATGTTTCTGTAATTGTCTAACGTTTCATGCTTTAGTAGGTTGAGACTGAAACTGGTCATTTTTGATCAGTGCTCTACTCCAGTCAACAAATTAAAAACAATTATATATATACACACACACACACACACACACACACACACACACACACACACACACACACACACACATACACACACACACACACACACACACACACACACACACACACACACACACACACACACACACACACACAGCATATATGAATATAGAAAGACTGTAATTAATCAAACATTTTAATGCCAGCACCAGAGATTTAAAATGTAGATGATTACAATGTGTCAGCATTACTCTGCTTGGGATTGGGATACTTCAAATGCTTTGTGACATTTCCAGGTCTACAGACATGACAAGCACAGGAGGAGGTAACAGTAGCAGTTCAAACAGTACAATAAAGACCAGGACAGGAAAATAACATTTGTAAATGTGATGTTTGTATGATAGCACAGCAATATGAGAGAAGGTGATATACATACGTCTCACAATACATTAACTTTGGCAATGTTTGTTCTATATTACAACAACATTAAGTGAGAGCACACCATTTCTTAATGATGATAGATGTGAATGTAAAGCAAATATTAACGTGTAGTTACAATGTGGGACAACAAAAGCTTTCCTTAGGATAATTCTCAGTACAGCATTATTTGTAAAGTAGTCATAGTAACCAATCTGACTAGAACTAATGAGAAACAGAGGGCCAAGAAGCTTCAAGCATTTAAATGAAATACCAAGGATATAGTTGAAGAGCTTCAAATAATCTAAAGCACTTTCAGTTCCATGCAAGGAGCTGGCAATGAGTCATGCTGATATAACCAATGAAATCCTATTCAGTCTCAATGAACTTGTATGAACACTAGCAGGAAATGTGGATAACACCTCAGTCATACAAGCACTGGAAACAGCAGTGAATAATTACTATGTGTCTGTTTAATGATATACTTTTTTCATTAAAAATAGATGTTACCCCAATATATATAAATATATAATATAATAATATCAATAAAATAAACATATATACATTTAATAAGCTAGTGCTCAGAAGGTGATCTGTGATGTCAGTAAAGGCACATAGTACGCTGCTTATAGATGTCTTGTACCAAGCATTAAACAAACTGTATGATTTTGCTGAGATGAGTAGACAAATTAGCAGAAATAAGGCCCCAGTCAATGGCATCCATGCATTATGGCTAACCTTGGAAGTGACAAATACAGCTACTTTCATGGAATTTCCAGCTCTGCTGTGCATCACAGTCCTTGGTCTGGATTTCATTAAAGCTGAAGTACTAGCAAAACTATTAATCTTACTAAGCATGACACATATAATGTACCTTTGACTAGGAAATTCAGGGCTACCAAAACAGCATTTGTCATTTAACAAAGTAGGTCAAATAAGCCACAAAATGAAGTTCAATTTCCCATTCTGCTACCACAGCGTTGTCTTCACTGATGAATGCCTTATAATCTATGACTGATACTGACATTTTACCAGAAACAAGCAAAATAAATAAGGGAAAAAAGGCTGTCCAACTTATTTAGACAACCTTAGCTGTGATAAATAGAAGCTATTTTGACAATTAATTTTTTTACCTCAGTTACAGATGATACCATTAAGTTTTGTATGCTTTCTAACTCAATGACTACTCACATTTGTTCTTTTAGTCTTGGCATCCTCAAAGTGCATTCATTTATTTTGTTGTGGCTTAAACAGCTAACAATTGCTCAGGTTTTTTTTTTTTTTTTTTTTTGCATCCAGACCAGCAAATTATCCCAGTCAAATACACCCAGTGAAAGAAATATTTAAGATATAGACAATTTTGAATGCATTTGTTTATCTATTTAGCTGTGATTACTGTGTATTATTCATTCTTTCCCCCACTTACGTTTTTTTTTTCCAGAATGCTGTAGTCATGTTATTTGCACAAGCATGTCAACATATGGCTGTTGGAGTACGCAATAATGACAAAGAAGTTGGATATGTCAAAATGTAAGACATCACCTCTGGCTCTGAGAACAGTGTGAAAAATTCAAATATATGAATGCCATCTCAGCAGATAAAACAGAAACCCTGCTTTATTTTATGTAAAAAAGGCCAAGTGAGCAGGTGAAAACAGAGAACCCACTTTGTTTCACATAAAAAGGCATCTCAGCTCATACTCTAACAAGGAAGGAGTATGCATTTTATTTTTTAAAAATTACCTGAAAACTTGCCTTTCCTGAATAAAACTGTTATGCATATACATGAAATCAAGCAACAAAACATGCACTGTCCAAATTGCAAGAATAGTAATGCATATGTAACAAAACATGCACTGTCCAAACTGAAAGAATAGTAATGCATATGTAACAAAACATGCACTGTCCAAACTGCAAGAATAGTAATGCATTGTCTCTCTCATGTTGCATTATCTACTGGTAGAACCAATGAACAGTTGGTAAACACAAGGCCATTGCTACAATGCCACAAACACCTAATGCAATCATATTGGGTACAAAAAGGGTTAACAGAAGACTGTTGAACCATGTCACTAGAATGTGGAAGACAAGGGATGGCTACAATTCTCAAGAGCTGGAAAGGACTTGGTATAGTAAACCCTGAAGATTTATGTATGAAATACTTGTCCTTTGGAAGATTATGCTTCCACAATATTATTTTCAAAATTATCCCTCTGGTTTTATAAAACATTTTAAAAAAAGCAATAAATAGTAACTCACCTGTTGTCGTTGATTCCACTGACAGCCTGATGAAAGAAGCAGCAATAAATCCACCACAGACTAGTCCTCCTGTCCTGATTGCCTCGCTACTTTAAAAATAATTTGTTGTAACTTGAGCCAAAAAATCAAAAAAAAAATGTTTTATTCTAAACAAAACTAAACACAACACTCCAGGAAAAAAAAGATCACAATGGTCCAACGCCGAAAACCGACTGACTGATTCTCGCTCTTTTCCCAGCACATAAAGCCCGGGAAGAGAGCGACAACCAATCAGCAGCATTTGCCCAGCAAGCACGTCATGACGTGCCTGCGGACGTCGCAGTCCGAGCCCCTTCCATATCTATGCAGTTTGTGTCTCAACCGCATAGACTTCTGGGAAGTTCTGGGCATCACAATGATGCCTTCTTTGCTCCTCCGGGCTGCAATGAAAACACTGCAGCAAGAATTTAGAAAAAAAAAAAAACGCTGTTGCGATTGAAGCGCGCAATGCGCATGCGCGTAATTTCGAGTCGCGGACTCGAAATTTAACTGTACAAAAACAGATTTTTTTTTTTACATAAAAAAAACAAAATAAACTACTCAGCTGTCTAGCTGAGGGGGCTGCAGTCCGGCAGCCCGATGCCACGAGCCGCCCCTGCACAGGTCCTGTGTCTGATATCCCACTGGCAGTGTATGTGTGGGGTGACCTACATATCAAGCTTTGCACATATGACATGCTGTGGTGGGGTGTTCCATAGTGGGCTGAGAGTATATCACACTGCCATTGCTGCTATCAGTCCATGTATGTTGTATTCCCCACACATATGATGGGGCTGGGGCTATATATGTGTGGGCATTGTCTATACAATACGTACATGCTCCTATGCACTCCAGAGGCCAGTTTATTTAACAGTGGTATATGGCCCTGTATTCTTGAGTCTGGGGGGGGGCATACTAAATGACCTTGCCTCTTACATATATGGGGGTATCAGGGGTGAGCTGCCATAAGGTATGTGGATGTAAAGTGCCATATACTTCACCTATATGTACATCACATACATATATTCAGTTACTGCAAGCCTACTGCCACCCACCAGATGGTCTGTTCTGTTTGTCAGTGTGCATGTGATGGTGTCAGTTATGCCTTATGTGACAGTTACAACCCATGGGGTCACATGATGTCCTTACCTCCCACTGCTGTCGTACACAGTGTAGATAGTGGCTGCTGAACTATACACCTGCATTACACACTGTTGACCGTTTGGTATCCTGTGGTCCAGTCAGTCCTCCCTACTGTACAAATCTAAGGAGTTGGTCTGGTCAGTGATGGTTGTGAACCTTTCCTGACTACTGCATTAGTATAAACGTTTCACGGTTGCATTCCTCTGTTTATATGGCTGTCACTGTCTGAACAGCTATATGACATGGCATGTAGAAGTGTCATGTTACACAATGAAAAGTATTTCATTTCCACATACCTGTGTGTGGGGTTTTCCCAATGACCTCTCTGTGGGTATATGTTGCAGGAGATGGATGGCATTTGTATGGGTGGTCCATACAGTGTCCAGTTGTTCAGGGGTTAGCTGTAGGTATAGTGGCTGTTCCATGTTGTGTGCACCGACTACATATGTATCCTACTGTACATATATCTGTGTGTGTATGTGTAGTCACATCTATATTCATACACATATATATATATATATATATATATATATATATATATGTATGTATATATGTGTATATATATATATATATATATATATATATATATATATATATATATATATGTGTGTGTGTGTACGTACATATGTACATATGTATGTATGTATCTGCATATCTGTGTCTGTGTATTTGTATCCTGGGGATGTTGCTGGCTACCACGATTTACATTACCTATAGGAGGCAGACTGTACTGCATGATATGTCAACAATACCAGCCTGACATCATACAGGTGGGATGTAGTACTCTTAACTTCCTATGCCCATGTCGTTTCAGGTCCTGGTTATGGTATCTGCAAGACTAGGTAGTGTACTGTGGGGTGGATGTGTATGGCCATGGGTGGGGGATGCCTACATGTACATGATGTATAGTGTGTGGGCCCTCTCAACCCCAGCAACGGTGCATATGAACATATGTGTGTTTGTTATTCTGCCATTGCTCTCTACAGATGTATGGCTATATGTACATATACATGTACAGATACGTTGTAGCAGTGCAGATAGTAATTTATTTACACACAGATACATCTAGATGATGGTGTACACTAGGTTTGTGGTATGCAGGGTCCTGGGTTCGGGCCTTGCAGTGGCTGTCAATTATGTTGCAAGGTTGAACAAGGGCGGTGAGATGCAGGGTGATTAAGGCACTTGTAAGCCATCATGAGCATGTTTGCACGCCAGTTTCACCAGGTTAGCCCCGACATTGCTTACTTAGTGTATACAATGCTCACCATCACACAAACACAGACCGGCGGTTACATATGCCTACAGATAGTTTTCAGCAGAGTTGCTGATTCTGGGAATGTAAACACGCATGCTAGTGCTGACATATGCTTACAACAGCTCATTGCTGCTTAACCTAACTACTGCCGTATGCATTCTGATACCGACACCTCACATGTGCATTTCCTGCAGTACTCCTGTACATATATGTATATGTTATTTTTGTGGCCACAGTACTCCAGTTCATGTACATATATAATTCCATGGGTTATGCAACATACATATTACCCATAGCATGATCTGGCATGGAAAATGGTATATCCCAGTACCTTCCCTGTGTCCCCCCCTCCTTTCCTGCTGACATCCACAGGCCGGTCCCATTAGAATGGGCTCATCCAACCATGGCACACCTCGGTCCATAATGTTGTACCCATCATTCCCTCCCCTCTATTCCCCCTCCATATCAATCATCCTTCCTACAGGTTCCAGCCTAATCTAACCACATCACTACACATTGCCCACTCTCCACTTCTCTGGACCTGTCACGTATGTTGTTTTGATCCATGGATCTTCAGGCTTCCCACACATGTAGTCCGCTTACATACGTCACCATCTGGGCTTACGTTTCAGGTATGGTATGTTACCCCAAGGACTCTTTTTGGCAGATGCTTGGGGTCGTCCTGCCAGGGATGGACATGTGTTTGTTCAAGAATTGACTTAGCACGGTGACACTGTGTCTCCCACTGGTAATATCCTGCCAGTAGTCTGGGAGCCAGTGCTGTGCTGCACTTAGTGGTGTGTATTATTAGATTTGCATGATAACCGCCTTTTGGCATTGATTTCCCCTTCACCACTTGTTATATATGTGTCATGTATCCTCGACACATGTGTACAGACACTGTCTGGGGTCCTGGGAACTTCTACACTTTATTACATTAACACCTCACATCTGGACTTAACTGCTGTACTTCAGTTCACGTATGTATGTTACATATGACTGCATACGGATGCCTTTCACAGGTTCATTGTGGCTAAACTATGGCGAGGACAAGTTTACTACTACCCCATTCTTCTGTACATCTGTCATGGCTTGGTGGATAGCTACTGGGACTATGGTGTATGGGGTCCTGGGTATGTGACATACATGGCTGTTTATTCTGTTGCCAACCTGACAAAGGCCTGTTGGATACAGAGTGATTACGGCACTCTAAAGTAGTCATACGGCTGTACGCACACTTACTAGTGTGTACTATTGCCTATTTGTGCTTACACTTGCTTAATAAAGCCTCATTCCATCTGACATGGATACATCACATGTGCATTATTTGCAGTACTCCAGTTCATATATATCAGCTATTTAGTGGCCTTTGCAACTAAAATGTTGGTTATAACGTGCTTTGGCATGTAAAATAGACTGTGCTACACTGGGACCCGAACTGGGAATGCCTGCTTATTGGTCGGGTGCTCTACCCACTAGACTACTACTGTTTTGCTTCATTTGCATATTCCTAGCATAATGTACTACCCATGTTTCCTTCCCCCAGCCCCCAAGCTCACCGTACACAGCTTCCATCCATTCTCCAGTTGCCAGCCCAGCCATACCACATCTCAACACATTTCCCTCCCTGCACATGTTGGTGCTCTTCTATTATACTGACTCGACCCAAGCTTCTGCAGGCTCATCATCCTTTTAGTCCACATACGTTCGGGCCTTCCCTTGATCCCCCTCCGATACTGGTGGAAACATGTATGTGACCCACAAAGTTTGGTTCGTTCCGCCAGGGACAGACCTGTTGTTGTGTCATGAGTAGACTTAGTTGGTCTATACTGTATCTCCCTCTGGTATCCTGCCAGGTTTTGAAGGCAGCGGTTTGCTCACACACTGGGCCAGTCTCAACTCCTGGTTCCGCAGATCCAATGCCCCAGGTATGACTTTCTGTACATGAAGCACGTCCTCACAATGTGCACTGTTTTTAATTCCTCTCTTCAGTATTGTGCAAGGCTACTGTTTTCACAGTATGTGTGGACAGGCACTGTTCATTGATACAAATAGACTGCTCAGAATACCGTGATTGAGCACTGTGCACATGTTTGCTGGTATTAATCTTAATACTTAACATACATACATACATTTCCTATACAGTTGAATGGATTTTGCTGGATGATATGTTTGTGATAACAGCAGCTGAATGTGGGTCTGCCATGCTTTTGTGGTAACTCAATTAGACTATAGTGTGCAGGATGGGGGGGTTGGAACCTGGGAGTGCTGATTATTTTGTTCCTGGGCACAATGAGAGCTGTTGGCTACAGAGTGCCTAAGGCACTGTGGAGGAAGTGTAGGTGGGTATGCACTAGTGTCCACGAGGCTCAGCCTTGCTGACCTCCGGTTACAGTTTCTTACACTGGGTGGCCTCTGCATTGCTTAACCGATGTGGGCATTGCTTACTGCTGCCAAAACAGGCATAACCCCACCTGCTGCTGCATACCCCCGCACTTATTCATGTATTTAGTTCACATTTGTTGTCTGGGACGATCCGACTGGATGCTTCCCCATTGTCAGCGGTGGCCCGGGGAGTGGAGCATATCTCCCAACTATACAGATTTCTGCAGAATGTCCAGAATTTTGCCTTATATTTGTGGTCTGTTTTTCATAACATTGTGGCTTTCTGGTAAATAGTGATAAATCATTCAAGATTGAAGTTAGGAAATAATAACAGACATTTGATCTTTAGACTTTATACCCTTCAGAAACTATATGCTAATGCAAAACCTGTTATTCTATCACCTTTCTAAGTTTATAAGACCAATATATAACAGTTGTCCCTATTTGTACCACTCTTTTCATGGCTTTGTCCAGATTTCTTATTCTAAGAGGTTGGGAGGTATGGCAGTGAAGCTCCACAGTAAACCCCAGCTACGCATTATATGTACTACAGAGGTGTACACATTCATAGAGAGTAACAGACTTACCATAGCTATGTACCACATTTTAAATGCTTAGTTCACATTAACATGTCAGTATTATACATGCTTAGGTCAGGTTTACATGTCAGGTATGACTGTTGCTAGAGGTCAGTTTAAGGTGAAGTGGGATTCCAGTTTAACAGTTCTGGATAGATTGCACGCAGGTATTCAGGTTAGGATTGGTTATGCCATACCTGTGTGGTAGAGTAGAAGAGAATAGTGAAGAGGTAGGTAGGTAGGTAGGTAGAGGGGTGAACATTATAACTGTATAGTAGGCCATTGGAATGATTGGTGGGGGAGCAAAAGGGAAGGTTTGCAGGATGTTGGGAGTTGTATGCAAGGCAGGACAGGAGGTGACAGTTTCACTAGTTGGTGTAGGGGTATAGTGTGTTAGTTGTGGGGGGACTTCACCAGGAGGTGAGCAAGTGCTGATCCAAGTGTGCTTGAGGTGTTCCTTCCTGTGTTATTTACATGTGTCGTGTGGGACAGCTGTGGTAATACACGTGGGTAGGGGGTTCCAGATTCTGCCAATATAGTTGGGGAAGAGGGTGTCGCCTAATAGTGACTGTGAACATTAATAGTAATGAAACAGGGGTCGATAGGTAAGAGGTGTTAATGGGGCACACAGAGGGGCAGATAGTAGTGGGAATGTCCAGGGATGTGCAGGAAGGCTGATGGGAAGGTCCACAGCTGGCCATTTCTTCTACAGCAACAGCTGTGTATGTACACTGCATTTGTGGGTAGGTGTGGATAATCACACCCCTGGGAGGGGGTGAGGACAGCCATAATACCTTGTGATGCTGATTAGTTCAGCCTACAGTGGGTTGTTGTGACCATGTGTTCGTTGGTGTTATTTCGTGGGATTTGCAACAACACATCTGGTTATACCGTACTTTGCCATGTAAAATAGACTTTAATGCAGTGGGACTCATACCAGGCATGGCTGCTATTTGGGCGGCAGCTCTGCCCAATGCACACTATTGCTTACATCCATGGGGCTGTCTGAATAGAACTGGTCCAGCCAACACCTGCACGCCTAGGCCCATAATTACATACCCATGGTTAACCACCCTGAAGCTCCTCTACAGCACTCATCCATACTCTGGGTGCAAGTCAGGTGTAAACACACTACTACACACTGCCCACTCTCCACTTCAAGGGACCCATCTCGTAAGTTGCCTCGGCCCATGGGTCATCAGGCTTTCCCACCCTTGTATTCTTGGTAAATACATGCCCCCACCTTGAAAAGTCATTGCAGGGACGGCCTCCGATCATAACACAATTTTGGGGTGTCCCGCAAGGGATGCTCCTGTCTCTGTTCAAAGATTAGTTAAGCGGGTCCACTGTGTCCTCCCCCCCCCCCCCGGTTGTATCCTGCCTGTGGTTTGGGGAGCAGTGGATTGTTTACACTGTTTGTGTGTTTGTTTGTATGTTTCCCTTGTCTGGATGGGGGGGTGGGGTTGCTACTACCTGTTACATGTTTGTTGATTGGGCCCCTCACCCCCATTGGCACGGTCTGTGAACATATGTAATTCTTATGTGCTGGATCATATCATAGCTGTATATCTGTGTATATATACAAACACACACACACACACACATATATATATATATATATATATATATATATATATATGTGTGTGTGTATATGTATATATATATATATATATATATATATATATATATATATATATATATACATATATATATATATATATATATATATATATATATATATAAACGACATGTGGATGTATGGGTGTCTGCATATGTACATATCTATATGTGGGTATTTATATATATGTCTATCTATGTATGTATACATTTGTACTACTGAGAGGGAGAGCTATATATCTATTTAGTTATGGGTATATCTACATCCACACATACCTCTACATATTTAGCTACATATCCTGTAATGTTGACTGGTATTGCTAGATACTGTGCTTCGTGCGCATACATGCCAACCTTGTGTGCCACGTATGCTTTGCGATACCTACAACTAAATCTGTTAGTATACACAGAGTCACACATGTAATCTGTTGTTAGTACCAGGAATACATTCGTTCCATGCGGGACAACCCGAACATTGGGTATTCAACTTTCATCTACACCCAGAGTTACATAGATACCCATGGCTATATGCAGGGTCTACAGTGTGTGCCATACCTAGGATACTTGGGTCAGGACAACATATGGGATGGGTCCCGAGGAGGGGGGGGGAGTGGAGGGGGGTAATGTGTGGTGGTGTCATAGCTACGGGCCGGTAACCAGGGTAGGGATGGTGGCTGTGTGTGTGCAATGGGTGGGGGGAAGCAGAACTGTGGGTAATGAATGTATGGGTTGGGAATGGCCTGGTTTGGATGGGCCTGTAATGCTTGGCCCGCCTAGTGGGTGGGCGATAGGGATATGTGATGTCAACATGTGTAACATAACAGAGGACTAATTTACATCCCCAGTTCAATGACACACATACAATACAGTGAGCTTGGTAGTGTACTGCAGGGTGGACGTGTTTGGCTGGGCGGGAGGTATGCCAATTCGTACGTGACATATATTGTTTGAGGCCTCTCAAGCCCATTCACTGTGTATGTGGACATATATATGTTTCTGTTCATCTACCATTGCTATCTATAGATGTTTGGCCATATATACCTCTGTGGGTATATATATTTGCTTACATATTTCTAACTATGTCCGTATATACCTACGGAGACAAATATCTGTGTACATATATGTTAGGGGTTGGGATGGTGGCCTAATGGTTAAGGTGTTTGCCTTACAAACACAAGGTGCAGGGTTTGAGTCTCACAAGGGATAATTGGCTAGGCTTAAAATGGCTCACAAGGACACTTAGCTTAGTACTAATCTATGAACCTATGAACTTGCTGTGTATATGTGGACATTTAGATGTTGTCATATGTATGTGTAGTTGGCATTTGCATGTATATCTGTTCATATAATTGTATTCACATGTATATATCTCTGGATAGTTCTATATATATATGTATTGATATATATATATATATATATATATATATATATATATATATGTATATATAGATTTGACTACAGCTATAGATATGTTGTATCCATTTAGATAGTAGTATATTTGCACACACACACGTCCATCTCGCTGTAGGTATACATTCTCTGTGCTGTTGCATGACTGAGCTGGGGTTATGTTTCTGATGACATACGATTTCTGCATATCTGGCATGGCTTAGTGGTAAATCATTTTGTGTATGGTGTGCATGGTTCTGGGTTCCAGCCTTGCAGAAGCTGTTTGTTTTGTTGCTAAACAGAACACCGGCCATTGGATCCGGTGTGCTTAGGCACTTTATAGCAGTTTTCGCAGAGGTAAGCACTGCTAACTTCCGGTCACACTGTCGTCCATCCAGTTAGCTTATTCTTTGCTTACTCTGTGTTGGCAGTGTTTACCCCTGTGCAAACGCACTGGCACACACTTACAAGTGTTTATATATGCTTACTACTGCTTATCTGTGCTTACACCTGCTTACTGCTGCATTATTTATTATGATACTGACTCTTCACATGTGCATTTCCTGCAATACTCCTGTTCATAAAAATGCATGTTATTTAGTGTGTTTTGCATTACAGATTTTGCTTTTACCATGCTTTGCCATGTAAAATAGACTGCTGCGCTGGGATTCGAACTGGGAATGCCTGCTCATTAGGTGACCGCTCTGCCCACTACACTATTGCTGACATGCTTCCTTTGCATATATCATCCTTGTTATCCTCTTCAGCCTTTTAGGCTGCTTTCACCATGGCTATGCATTGGGCACACCCATGCACCTACGGTAAGCTGTATTTGGAGATTTAGACAACAATATGGGGGTTTCTTCTTTTCATCTTTATGTCCTGTTGCTGTTGTACAAATGGGGGACTCGGTGGGGATATGTGGACACCAATGAGTGGTATCGCTCATTTATTTCCACTTTCTGCTATTCAACATTGCAGGGGTGTGTTTATTCTGTGGGATCTGCTCTCAGACATGCCCCCTGCACACATACATGCTCTGTGTAGCCTGGGAGCTCAGGTGGTGTGCCCTCATTACTATGCATGGCATGCTGCCATCCTGCTCCTAAACGGCCACTTCCATGTAGGACTAGTCAATTAGTAAATCCGTGGGAACATTTCATTCATAAAAACTGCCACACTTACTAGTTTTAAATAAGTGCTTCTCTCATGCATTGACTTCTTTAGTTTAAAATAATATTAACAAAAATCTGCATGTCTACTTCCTTGTTTAGTAAACTCAGATCTTTTTTCAGTATATACAAATCAACAATCCATAAACATGTCCAGATATCACATTAAGTTTATTGAGAGCTTGTTGTCTTGCTTAATAACTAAATTAGTCTGGCATATAGCCCATGAACAAAGCAGAGCCTGCCAGCATGTTGTGGGCACTTTTTGTTATTGCAGCAATGTATTTAGTGTCAACACACTTACAGGTTGATGTTTGTGATGATTAGTTGGGCATAGATGTTTGACCTACACAAATAAATACGATATATGTCAGTGTTACTATGTTTGTCGGCTTGTTGGGAAGATGCTGCTATGTTTGTTGGGCTATCAGAGGTGGTTTGAGATGGTGCTTGCATGTGGTTTTTGTCTGCCATTTCGACATTGAGACACATTTTTCCCTAGCTTTGACTTCATCATATAAAAGGAGGGAAGGGTTGTGACGATGATAAGAGAAGTGAAGCTTTTTGATTTCTATGTGTTTCGTGAACTTCTTAGGCTCTTTCCCAGTGTCTCGTAATGTGATCTGACTCTACTTAGGTTCCCATGACTACAGGAAACAATGAGATAAACCTTTAATGGCTCTGCAAACTTCCAAGGCTGAATCTCGGCATACAGATGTCAAATAATAGAATCTATAATATAAATGTTTATTAGGAGTGAATTGGGAAACACTGTGAAGGATAACTGTAAAATAAAGTTAGAGGGACACCTTTTATGCTGCTATTTGAAATAAACCAACATGTTCAAATCATAAGGTAATAACTTTGAATTGAATATTTAACATTAGTTGCTCATTCCAGTTATATTTGACAAGCATGGAATATTTAGTGAATCAATGCAACATCGCGCTTGTATACTAATGGATATGACAGTTAATTAGATGGGCATTGAAGTTTGATTCATGCAAATATGACGTATATCTATATTGCTATATTTGTCAACTTACTAGGGAAATGTTGTCATATCTGTTGGGTTATGGAATGTAGTTTGGGATGAGGTCTTGCAGGTTGTTACTGTTTGACTTTTTAGCTCTGACCCACTTTTCCAACAGTTCAGATTTCATCATATAAACAGAAGGGAAAGGCTGCAATAATGTCAAGAGTAGTGAAGCTTTTTCAGTCCTGTGTCTCGTGAATACCATAGGGAGTTTTATGCTATCCTTTACTAGGATTTGACTCTGTTTAGGTTCTCATGACAATGGAAAACAATGATGTTAACTTCTACTAGCTCTATGCACTTCTGAAGCTTAATTTCAGCATTCAGATGTAAAATAATAGAAGTTATAATACTAATGCTTATCTGGTTTGAATTGGGAAGCACTGCGAAGGGCAACTGTAAAATAGATTTAGAGGGACAATTTTTGTGTTGCTTTTTGAAATAAGCTAATATGTCTATAACCTTGAATTGGTTACTTAACATTTGTTGTACATTTAAGGCATGTATGGCATACATGGAATATTCAGTGAAACAAGTATTATTTCAAACTGTCACAATGCCACTACTGCTATACAAAATGAGTAAGCATGAAATTGATAATATAGGGATAGCAATATTAGGAGGGGGAAAAAGCAAAAACTTCTTATATGCAGATGTAAAAAAAATTAATAGGAAAGAGATACACTATTTTTAGAATGTACTAGCTTTTGGTTATGCCTGTTTACTGAGAGTTCTCATATTCTAAATATACAGAGCAATAATAAAAGATAATTACTTAGGTACTTGTATAAATGTTGATTATTACTTATGACATGTTTTACTGATTATACTGCCTGTATTCAGTGATTATAAATCTGATACATTTATTTGGGGAATTATAATGCCTGCATATTTCACATTGAATCTTGGGCTAGTTGTGTCCCTTTTTCAGCAATTGTAAGGAATTGATTCCAGTATTGAATATTCTGAATTTATGCATGCCAATATTGTCAATACTTAATTATTCCCTCTAACAAAGACTGGTAAACCTGTGCAGATAAAATTCTATTTTTTGATAAGAATTTCTTTAATATAAGAACTAGCATGCATTGTAATATCTGAATAGAAATCTATGGATGATTAGTATACATAAATCAATTGAACTGTAAACAAGAACACATTATCTGGGGAAAATTAGTTTATACTCCTCTTACAGAGTAGTATCTCTACTGTTGTATTATAAGTAATAGTATTATATTTCATCACAACCATTTTAGTCCATGCCTTTGCATATATGGAAACATGGTTTATTAACATAGCATCCTACAAAGTTATACATTATATAGATATTGAGTTGAATTAGAATAATTGATAAGAATAGACATATCCTTAAGTATAAATTAATTAGCAATGGTAATAAACATAATATAAGGTCTCTCATTTTGATCTATATGAAATATTTAATTTGAATATAAATATGTTATACGCTTGAGAATTTATTTAGGTGATTATGTGGATATTCCCAAATGTAATATATTAGTTGATTATAATACTAAAGAAGTATCACCTGATATATGAAATGCATTAGAAGTTTGTATTTCCTTTACAAATTAATCTCCACAAAATAGTTTAACTTATGGAGCTCACTTGTTCTTAAATGTGAAAGGTATGAGTGATAATCTAATAGACATATATTTATCTATTATATTAGGAATGACTTTCATTCCATGTTCAGAGGGGAAGTTAGTTATATCAACAGTTGTGTGGTTATTTTTATTGTTTTATAAAAATAATTCTTTAAAGTCTGACCAAAGTAATATTCTATTTGTATTCATAGAAGAAATGAGACTAACAATTTCTTTTAAAATCTTACACACAAAACAATTTTGTTGCTATCAGAGAAAACTGTTTAATAACAACAATAACATTAGAAAGAATAACCTTTTTAAAAAAATAACTTGATATGGACTTAACACTATTATCCTTGAATACTAATGGCCTAAATAATCCATGTAAAAGATCCAACTTATTAAAATGCTTGAAACTAAAAAAAGCACAAATAGTTTTCCTTCAAGAAACGCATTTTAAAATAGATGACAAATTTAATTGAAATCCTAAGGAATATACAATTTTAGCTTAATCCTTTTATAAGACAAATACAAAAGGAGCATTAATCCTTTGGAAAAAGAATATTGTTAATTCAGAAGTTATTTATAAATATGAAGACAAAGAGGGTTTCATAGTCTTTGTAATAGTTAAATTTAACTATAAACTATGGACTCTAGCAAATCTATACTGGCTTCCCGGCATTGGAATAGGAACTGTTAAAAAACACTTACATTTTCTTTCCAGTAATTAGAAACGTAGTTTAATATTGGGGGAGATTTCAACTGTATTCTAGATGCTTCTGAAACCACTAATAAGACACCTTTTTGTACAACTTCTATATCAAAATCCTTAAAGAAATGGGTTGAATTGTTTCACATAATAGATACATTTAGGTTGAAAGGAGATAAATCTTTATTGTTCTCACATCAAGATTATAGATTCTGGACTCAAACTAGAATAGACAAAATATTTGTTGTTCAAGATTTACATACAAAGGTCATCAATTTTTCAATTGTCCCATGTCCTTTCTCAGACCATGGCTCTTTGATTTTGAATATTCAAATTAAATTCAAACCACTAATCTTCTCTTCTAAAATACCATCATATATAACAAAAATTAATGAATTCAAACCTTGGTTGTTGTCAGAATTACAGTTTTTCCTAGATATTAATTATTCAACAGAAGTCAATAGAGTCATAGTCTGGGACTCATTAAAAGCTTATATATTTGGTAAAACCTTTGGCTGGTATAAAAATAAAGTTAGAGAGTGGGACTCTGAATTATTAGATTTGCAATCCAAACTTTTTATCATCAAAGTCTGGAAAAAAATCAAAGCTCTCTAGAAAGTAAAAAGAAAGTAGAGGAATTAAATAAAAAATATAATGAAACTATAATGCACAAAACCAGTCTAGCTTTAGAAAAATTAAAAATAAATCCATTGGCCACTTCATCTAGACACTTACTTATCTACAAGGATTAAAATACAAGCCAAGGCAAATAGCATTAACAATATTTACCATGAAAAGAAAGGGAAGAGAGTGTCAGATATAGGAGACATTCTTGATGCATTCAGATATCACTATATGGAACACTTTAAACAAGAAAATTTAGATACTGACCAATCAAATTGGGGTTCAAATTCCATCAATATAAAAAAAAATATCCTAGAAGAATTAAAATTAGATATACAAAAACCTACATCTTATAAAGAAGTAGTAGATAGGATAAAAGAAGGTAAAACTAACAAAGCACCAGGAATAGATGGTTTAATTATGCAAATATATAACCTTTGCCTCTCAATGACAATTTCTTTTTTTCATAAAACTTTATTAGAGATTCAATCACAAGCAGTAATACCTCCATCTTGGAAATATTCTTTAATCACTTCAATTTTAAAAGAAAATAATCCACCAAATCTTTGTACCTCATATAGGCCTATATCATTACTAAATAATGATTACAAGATATTCATGTCAATTTCAGCCAATAGAATGAAAATACTACTATCTAAAATAATAAATAATGACCAAACTGGTTTTATATACAACAGACACACACATGATAGTATTAAAAGGATACTCGTAGATTATGTAAATAAGGAAAATAAAGAAACACTCATAACTGGATTAGACATAGAGAAAGCCTTTGACTCCTTAAAATGGGAATATCAATTTAAAGTTCTACAATTATTTGAATTTCCTCTCTCCTTTGTTCACCTCTTAAAACACACACACACACACACACACACACACACACATATATATACATATATATATATATATATATATATATATATATATATATATATTAGCATATATTAAATTAGGCCTTTTCGCCTCAGAATCCATTCATATAACAAAGGGCACTAAACAAGTATGCCCCCTTATCACCAATTATTTTTGCTTTGGCCATTGAAATACTTGCAGACTAAATATGTAATAATTAAAAAATAAAAGGAGTCGACATTTATGATCAATATAATTCTAAAATAATACTCTTTGCTGATGATGTACTACTAACTTTATTGAATTCGAAGGAATCTCTAGAAGAGTTGGATGCAGTGACTGAAAAAAAATTATATGATTTCAGGTCTTTATTTTAATAGATCAAAATCGATTTTTTTTTATTTTTAAATAAGAAGAAAGAACTACAAGTTAAGGAAAATCATATTATAGGAGAACAAGAGTCTTCTCTAAAATATCTAGGAATTGTGTTATGCAAAAAATCTAAATGAGTTAGTATCAATAAACTACAAAATTATTATCACCACAATTAAAAACTATGTAGAAAAATGGAATAAAATAATATTAACTTTTGAAGACAGGCTACAACTAATAAAAATGGTTTTACTACCTAAAATTCTATATGTAGCATTAGCAATACAGTTGCCTCCTAATAGAAGTTTTTTTTAAAGAAATAAACTCATGCCTACTGAAATTTTTATGGTTCCCCCAAAAAATAGAATAGCCCTAATACACCACATTAGACCTTGGAAACAAGAAGGACTGAACTTTCCAGATATTGAATTATATATAAAAGCATCCATGTTCAAAACTGTCATAGACTGGATAAACCCTAATTATTCCTCTAACTGGAAAGAATTATTAATGGTTATATCAACAAATTAGTTTAATCTACTGAAAAAATCCCTAGTGTTAAGTAAAACTAATAAACCTTGGTGTATATTAAGTATCCACCTCCAATATAATATAACAAATCCTACTAAAACTTATTTAATTAACTATTATATTAATTCATTTAGGACATTTATCAATGCAAATATGGATTTAAAACTTTGGATTAATCTCTTAATTCCATTCTACATAACTAAAAATTACCCTCACAAAATATATAGAGAAACAATTACTTCTTGGGAACAAAATTGACTTATCTGTTGGTTTCAATGTATTAGATAAACCCTAATTATTCCTCTAACTGGAAAGAATTATTAATGGTTATATCAACAAATTAGTTTAATCTACTGAAAAAATTCCCAGTGTTAAGTAAAACTAGTAAACCTTGGTGTATATTAAGTATCCGCCTCCAATATAATATAACAAATCCTATTAAAACTTATTTAATTAACTATTATATTAATTAATTTAAGAAATTTATCAATGCAAATATGGATTTAAAACTTTGGATTGATCTCTTAATTCCATTCTACATAACTAAAAATTGCCCTCACAAAATATATAGAGAAACAATTACTTCTTGGGAGCAAAATTGACTTATCTGTTGGTTTCAATGTCTTAAAATGTAAAAGTTTTAGACTCACAAATGATAAAAACAACTTACAACATTTTATCACATGATTAGATAACACTACAAAGTATCCTTATGTATTCTCAAGATTTATGCAGATTAATTAATAACTCCTCCTTTAAGGATCCACCAAAACTTATAAACTGCTTATATGGATTTATATATAATAATTATATTAAGGGAAATCATATATCAAATCTATACAAAGGACTAATAATTTACAAAACAACACCTAAATCATCATATTGGCAGTTTATAACAAAAGGCCACTCAGTACAACTAACAGAAGAAATTAAATCAGACATTTTTATTATCAATAAAACACACATCTATTACACAATATTGGAAAATATTTAACTGGAAGTACTTACATAGAGCATTTTAACCCCAGATAAAATAAACAAAATCAACACCTCTACAAATGGAATATGTGAGGAGGTATATAAAGCAGATTGGAATCACATATTCTCTGACTGTAGTAAAATTAAAAAATATTGGATTGGAATTAATTACCTTTTACAAGCATTACTCGAATCTTTTACCTTATGTAAAACTCTGGTTCTTTTGAATCTGAATGAGGGTACTCAAATACAACAAATATGTATCTATTATGGGCTATATTTGCAATTACAAGAAAATGCATAACCAGTAGTTGGAATTCAAATATATCACCAACCTTGAAAGAATTCTACACTCTGGTGAAGACTTCAGCATTGATGGAAATCAAAATCAAAGAACTAAGGATTTATCCTAGACCATTATTCAACAATCCATGGAAGAAAGGTATCTCTTTGCTAGAAACTTTGCAATAGTTAATGGATATACTCTGATAGCTAATGTATAATTTCTTTACAATATTTGTTTAAATTTGAATACAACTGAATGATCAGGCTATTGTAAATGTTGTATATAGTTATTTAATATATCATATATACATAAAATAAGATAGAAAATTTTACATTACTCTTAAAAACCTTTTGAGTAAAAAAATAATAATTACTAGACTACCTCCTGCAGGAATAACTCCTATCCCCTACACAACATGGCTTCTATCCTTCCCATAGTAATAGCACTGCCCTTCTAAGCTATATAAATACTGTCAATAAAGCTAGAGCTAATGACAAACTAGTCTTTTCCTTATTTCTAGACTTGTCTAAAGCCTTTGACTCAGTTTGCCACAGCAAAGTTCTGCTTCAAATGTCCTCACTAGGTCTGTCTCAGCCCGCCCTTTTTTGGTACAAAAGCTACCTATCCAATATGTATCAGTAGTAAAATGTCACTCTACACTGTCTCCTTACCTCCCAGTCACCACGGATGTACCATAAGCTTCTGCACTTGGTCCCCTCTTCTTTAACATTTTCACCAACACCCTCTATATTTCCACACAACAAGCCACCCTAATACAATATGCAGATGATTTCACTCTCATTTGTACATTTGACAACATGGTGTGCCTCCAAAAATTACTCAGGAAGCTTTACCAGCCACTGAAACATGGCTTTATAACTCACAACTCATGTTCACCCCAAACAAGACCAAATTACTACTTTTTCCCCAAATCCCTCTCTTAAGTAAAAACAAAATGTAAAGTCCTCTCTTGATAATACAACCATTGCAGTAACTTCTCATAGCAAACTATTAGGTGTGATAGTGGATGATAATCTTACATTCGACCTGCATGTACAAAATTGCATAAGAAAAACTCATCAAAAACTGGGGATAATTTACACAGCCAAAAACTTTCTCACCAGTGCAACTAAAACTACACTTGCGCTACTTATCTCCTCCCTATTCTTCTTTATGGCACTCCCATCCTTACTGACCTCCAGGCTTCACAAAAGTTAAAACTTGAATAATGCTGTAATAAAGTTGCTAAATATGCAGCACATACTCTTTGCAGAACCCACCACTGTATAGCACTGAAAAGCCTTAATTGGTTAGAACTGCTACATCAACAAACATATGCACAACTTCTTACCACCAATAAAATTATCCAACATCCATCCGCCTGTCCAGCACTAAAAAATATTCGACACAACTATGTTCCCAGTTGGTCGCTGTGATCGAGTAACCAAAATCTCTTGTCTGTCTACAAACCGAACAAATCTGCTGGGCATTGTCTGTACTTGTACAATGTTGCTAAGGCCTGCAACTCCTTACCTATATCCATCAAATCTATACCCTCCCTCCCATCTTTCAAAACCATTCTAAAAGACATTCTAGCTAAAATCTGGCTATGTTGTAGCTCAAAACCAGGATAAACTATATCCCTAAATGTGTATAAGTACATTTTCACTCCTTATACCTCCATACTCTCCCTTCTTCACTTACTTTCTTACTGCTATCAAATTCTCTTCAGTGACTTTCTGTATAAATATACCATAGGCCTGTTTTCCCCTCACTTCATATTGCAGTTCCTATTTGTATTACTCTAACTTACCATTACTTTTTCTACAAGCTGTCTAAAATTTCTGTAAATATTAAATGATTGTCATACACCTTGCAAAGATTCTTAAAAAAAGGTTATATACTCACCAAAGCATTCCATCTATGATTTCCATTTTCTTTCTTCCTCAACACACGGGTTTGGATCTGATCCTCTGATCCAACTCAGCAGCTGTTTCACAGCTCGTAGATACTACAAATGCTCAAGTTTCTTCCTTGCCCATAATGCAGCAGTCCCCCTCATTCCCCAGATCTTGTTTGCAGCTTCTTATTTATGACAGAATACATTTATAACTTTAAGATGGAACGTCGCTATCTGGAGCTCAAATAGAAGGATCTTTGGTTACTCTAATGTCCTCCCATTCTTTCAGAAGTCCTAAAGAGTAGAGGGGTAGAGGTTAGAGGGAGGGGAGTTGAGGAAGAATGAAAATGGGCAACACAGATGGAACTTTATGGTGAGTGCATAGCTGCTTTATCTCATGTTGTCATTTTTCATTCATTCCTTAACATATGGGACAGAACATCCAGCTACTTGAATCCCAAGTGGACTCTAAAGGATATTTTTGAGTAGTGTAGAGATGAAGGCTGCTCTTCCCCTCGAGATCAGAATGAATTTGTAATGAGTAATAAATGAATGAGGATTGACTCAACTCACAGCCACACAAATATTCACCAAGGAAGTCCTGGATAGAAAGGATGATGACGTTGCCAGGGACCTGGTTGAATGGGCTCTTAAAGCCATTGGCAATGCCAGGCCAAACTTTCTATAGACAAAAGAAATACAGTCTGTCACCCATTTTGATAAAGTTACTTTTGAAACTGGTTGACCCAATCTAGTTTCTGAGAAGGACAGAAATAATTGATCTGATTTTCTAAACTTCTCAGATTGGTGAAGATAAAAGGGTAGTTGTATGTGAACATCTAATAAGTACAAAATGTATTCACCTTTGTTTGCAAAATTTGGAAAGAATACAGGAAAGTTAATAGTTTGATTAATGCTAGATCCTGACACTACCTTAGGAAGGAAGGAAGGATTTGTTCTTAAAGGCACACTATTCTGAAGAAAAATGAAATAAGGAGAATTAGAGGATAAAGCCTGAAGCTCTGAAACTCTCCTACCTGATGTTATAGCTATCAAAAAATAGTTTTCCAAGTCAAGAATTTCAAATCACATTTTGCACCCAGTTCAAATGTTTTTCGAGTTAAGGCCTGTAACATCAAATTCAGATCCCAAGGTGGAGTAGGGTCTTTAAAAGATGGTTTGAGAAGAAAAGCACCTTTTATAAAAGTTTTACAAAGATGTGGTCCATTTAGGCCCAAAATGTCCGATTGAGTTATGTCTGTCAGGTGAGACTGGAGTTCTGGATTTGGTTCCAGAATCCAATGTGGGTAAACTAGATGAAGCCAAAGAAAGGGAAGCCAAATCTGTTGAAGCCAATAAGTGGCAATGAGGATAACTTTGCTTTTCAATTAGGATGCTTTCTGTATGAATTTGGGGATTAAGGGGTCAGTGGATCAGCACAGAGGAGACCTAGGGGCCAATCATGAAGGAGAGCATCTCTCAGTGACTCCCCCAACAGAGGGATTAGGGCAAAGAACCACTGCATTTGTTGCTCAGGTGACATGCAAATAGGCCATAGCATGACTGGCCACATTGGTGGAATATAATTTCTGCCACTTTTGTATTGAGAGACCACTCATGAGGTAGTAAAATTCACCTGCTCAACTTGTCTGCTATCACTCTGGATTTCCCCAGTATATGCATCACTATCAGAAATCGATTTGAAGATATCACCCATTGCCACACTCTCATAGCTTCTTGACAGAAACAGTAAGATCTGGTTCCTCCTTGTTTGTCGATGTACCATATTACAGACATATTGTCTGGTTGAATCACAATAGTCCCAGAAGGGATAGAGTCTTGGAACACCTGCAGCACAAGGAGTACTGCTCACATTTCCAGCACTTTGATATGCAGGTGGGTCTCTTTGGGGGACCATGTGCCTTGAGCAGGCTTCCCCAAGAAATGCCCCCACCTGATCTGGGAACTGTCCATGGTCACCATGGCCTTGGGCCGAGGGAGGATGAATTAACGACCTTGTAATGTTTGATCTGAGTGAAACCAACACCAAAGAAACTTTTTGCAGACCTAAGTTATGCTGATCTTGGTGGGTGTAGGTTGGTGTAAAATGAACTACTGGGTTGCTAACATCCACTGGAGGATTCTCATATGGCATCTTGCTAGCCGTAGTAGTTCAATTCCTGTGGACATCGATCCCAGGGTATATAATATATTTTGGGTTGGCAATTCTGATTTCCTGAGTACCCCTCTGACTTGAATATGAATGGTTTGAACCCTCAGCAATGGGAGAGATCCTGTCATTGATGTTGTGTTGAAAATGGGCCCTATGAATTCTAAAGTCTGAGACAGTTGAAGCTGAGATTCATTGTGGTTGATTGTAATGCCGTAGTTGGAACAAATCTGGAACACATAGTTTCAAGCTGCTATCATCAGATGCTTGGTCAAGGTGGTTAGAAGCCAGCCATCCAGATACGGAAACACCCAGAATCTCTGTAGTCAGAAGTGAGCTACTACTACTGCAATGCATTTGGCGAACACCCTGGGGGCTGTGGGGAGACCAAAGGGTAGTGCTCTGTATTGGAAATGACTGGCTCCCAGCCAGGAGCAGAGCTAACTCCTGGATTGTCTGTACATTTTTATGTGATAGTATGTGTCCTGGAGATCTATTGAGCACATCCTGTCATATTTGTGCAGGAAAGGTAATACGGACTGAATGTAACCATATGGAACTTGGTATGCAGAAGTGATTTGTTCAGATTGCTGAGATCCAAAATTATTCTCCCGTCCCCTGTTTTCTTTGTTACTAAAAAGAATTTTGAGTAAATTCTGGATCCTTTCTGGTCTAGGGGAATCTCTTTGATGACTCTTTTCTCTAACAGCTTTTGAATTTTTTGAAGCTGCTGTTTTCCTCTGACTGGATGGAGCATCAAGGCCTTTGTTCTGTAGTGGTGGCTGTAGCAAAAAGGGAATTATATAGCATCTGGAAATAATCCTCTGCACCCAAGTATCTTTTGTTAAATCTAGCCAGGCTCTCTGGTGCAGGGATATGTGATCCCTGACTGCCTTCAGAGGCGGGTAATTGGGTCTCCTTTCCAAACTGCTGATAAAGTCTCTCAAAAAAGAATCTCTGGAACCTTGGTTTTGTGGGTCTCCTCTGCCACGTTGGTGGCATCTACAATTTGAGTTACCCCCTGTGCCCCTGGGGGAACTCTCTCTATGTGGATCATGGAAAGGACCCTGGGAGGTCGTGTACCACATCTTTAAACCACCTTGTTTATTCCTAGAAAAGGCTCTTTTAGGGGTCAAAAAACATATTCCCACACCAGACAGGGTCTTACCATCTTTCTCACACCTGGAGGGTGTATCTTTCACTTTAGGGCTGAATAATAATCTTCCGTCAAAGGGAGAATTGATGAAAGATGATTTGAAGGGCTCCACAAAGTCACACAGACTCATCCAGGCATGCTTCCTAATAGAAATGCCTGATCCCACCACTCTTGAGCTTCCTTCAGCTGCATGTGAAATAAACCTTATAGAGGAATTTGAGCTACAATGGAGGGTCACTAACTGTGATGCAATAGAAGACTGTGCCTTGGCAATACTAGTCCCTGAGAAGGAGTTTGAGAGTTCTTTGATCAAGTCCCTCTGTAATCTGATAAAATGTGCCAAGTACCTGGGACCAAAGGTCACTGATGCTTACACATGCTTCCCAAACCTGTCCAGCACCCTAGACTCCCTGTTAGAGGAAGGAACAGAAGAACTCAGTTCTGAGAGTTTTTTCTTGGTGGCTACTGTCACAACCATAGCATCCACTGGTACTCCTTTGTTTCAAAATTCTCTTCCCTTCCCTTCAGTGGTGCCAGGATCCTATCTGGTGTTTTGTGGATGGGCTCTACAGAATTTGGTTCCTTCCACACCCACTAAGAGAGCAAGTCAATGAGCTCATGTCATCCAGGTAAGAGATGTGCTAGCACCAAATGCCTCCAGGAATATGATTCCTCTTGAGAAGGGATGCTAATAGACCATCAACCCCTCTGTTTCAGATCTGTAAAATGTCTCCAAATGAGACATCATTAGGTGATGATCTTGGGGACCCTCCCTCCATCAAAATCAGTATATTCTGTGACTGACACCTGAGGGAAGTCCAAGTGCCTCTTGTTGCACTTCTTCTTCCTAGGGACTTCTTTGGTGGGATGTTCTGGAGAAGTATCAGAAGAGATAATTATGCCCTGTGGGGCCACCTGGAGACTTTGGGCTGGCTGTCCCTGTGGGATAAAATGCTGAGACTCATGACACAAAGACATCTGAGAAATAGAAGGAAGATCCGAGGGAGAGAAGCC
Source organism: Protopterus annectens (assembly GCF_019279795.1). Taxonomy (NCBI): domain Eukaryota; kingdom Metazoa; phylum Chordata; order Ceratodontiformes; family Protopteridae; genus Protopterus; species Protopterus annectens. The sequence goes on from NC_056732.1 coordinate 493,907,835, forward strand.
ATCTTATCGCTATAAGAGAATACTCTCTCTCTCTACCACCTTGAAGGCAAAATGTCCCTGGGAGAATGAAACCATCAGTGCCAAGAAGGTATGCCTCTGGACCAATGGTTCTATCCAACGGAAGACACTGCTCCTGATACAAGAGTCAGAGCTGAGCAATCAAATGCCAAGGCTCCAAGGGGCAGAGACTGCTCCAACAACTTTGGAGTGGACTATAGCCCCTCAGATCCAACAATGAAGCTTTGGGTCTGAGAGCCAGCCAGCTCTGAAACAGTTGAAGCTGCCACACTCAGAGAAGACATCAGATCCCAAGAAAGGGGAATCTTTGGATCTAAAACAGATGGTTCCAGGAGTCTCAGATCCAAAGGTTCTAAAACCAAAAGACAGATCAGAGAAGGACCCAGAACTGGTGGGGTTGTATGAGTAGAGGTCTTCAGACCCATTAAGGTAGGAGCTGGGAGAACTCCTATCTGAATTTGTGTCAAAAGAAATTTCATCATTCTGTCCATATCCTCTTCAGTGAGACTTCTGGATGAATGGGAAGAGGTAATGGAGTGAGACCTGTATCTTTCAAGAAAGGGTGATGGGAGCCTACAGGGTCTGGATCCATGGAAGACACATATCTTGTTCTTGGTAGATGGCTGGATTCTGAATGGGTTGGATCCTAAGAGATGGATCTGGTGTCTGAAGTTGTCAGATCTGAGGATTTTTGTGTCAGATCCAATGTTTTCTGAGTCTTCTTCTGAGGCTCTGATATCAAATCCAAAGAAGATTGAGAAGAGCTGGGATGCTCTGAAGGCCTCTTTTGCCTCCTTTTTATCATACCTGGAGGTTTGACATGCAGTTAGAGACTCTCTGAGCCAAACAGAAAAAGGTTTTTGAGGATCAATTTATTTTTCTCTTAAAGGCCTTACTTTATTTTCCTATTAAAGGACTTACATATGGAGCATGATGCTTGCAAATGCTCTGGTCCCAAGCAATAAACACCAATAATAAATTTAATTTAAATTAAATAAATAAAAGAAACTGGACAATGAATCTTGTGTCTGTATTTACTGCATTTTTTTAAATCTTGACAGTTTATCTGCCATGATAATACCCAAGTCAATACCACACCAGTAAGATAAAATTAAGAAGAGAGAAGTGCTACTACTAATTACAAAATTTTTAATAATATTTTTTTATAATCAGAAGAAAAAAAAAGAAGACAGCTACCAGCAATGATATTTAGAAAAGTAGCAACAAACAATAATAACAAAAAAGGAAACTTACCAACTATGGTAATTAGAAATACTCAAAAGTGAGTAAGAAAAACACCAACAATTATAGTAAAGAAGAAAAAAATATTGATAAATGGTAAGAAGACAAAAAAAGCAAAATATTACCAGCAATGGTAATTAAGAAACTACCAGTGGTAAATCAAAGGTAAAGGAAGGAAAACTATAAGATAGAAAAGTAAAAATGAAATAATTTATTGTATTCTCAGAACAAAACACTCGAGAGCTGTAGACCACATCTGTTCACAATGGTGGCAAATGACATTTGGGAAGTGAGGGGGTCTGCTGCATTATGTGTAAGGGAGGATCTTGTCAGCTTGTAGTATCCATGAGCTGTGAAACAGGGGCCAAGTCGGATCCGAGGATCAGAACTGAACCCATATGTTGAGGAAGGAATTAATAAAAATTAACATCAAATCCAATGTTTTTATGTTATGTCTAATTTGTTATGATTATTTGAACTGCAGATATTTTTTGTTTTATTTTTGAAGATTGTTAAATTATTGTTCTTAAAATGTTTTATAATAATTTTAGCTTTACTCTCCAGGCCTCCTCTGAAAATGAGCTTCGGCTCAGTCGGACTTTTCCAGTAATCAAATGTCAATAAATCAATCAATCAATCAATCTTAATAGCTGTAGCACAGGTGCTGGCCATTTTACTTGCCACCCAGCATCCACCCTTGATTATGTAAAAAGGACAATACATTTCTTAAACCATGATCATGTAGTTGGATGCAGTGCTTTCTCTGTCATGCCTTATATCCATTTATCATCAGGTCCCAAAGGTGTTGTGGAATCCTGTAAGGCATTGCTGCTGGCACCAATTGCCTGAACCTGTCCCACTGAAATTGAGAACGTGAGTCAGCATTAGCATTCTCCCTCACTGAATATGCTGTGCTCTAAATGATTTGTTGCGCTGCCTTCATTTCAGTAGAAACTGCCTTTTTTGTCTCTCTGCTTTTCCCTCATCAGTTCTGTGAAACCCATGCACTGGCCTACTAATCAAAGAGCCTCAGTCCTCACCACTAACACCAGTGGGGTGTGTTGACATTGGGAAGAATAACAAATACACACACAGTAAAGTAGAATTTCCCTAAAGAGCACACAGAGATCACAGTCAGTCTGGGGCTGGTTTCTCCCTTTCTCTCCTGATCCCCAATAAGACTCCCCACTGGCACAGCTATAGGGTACAGATCTCAGCCAAGTAGTCGAGCCAAAACCTCCAGTGCCCTCTCTGTTCAACCAGTGCTTTTTGCCCCTGCCCACGTAGCTGACATACACACACACTTTGAGATTTGTTTTATATACAAACACACAGACACTCCTGGAGAAGGTTGGCACAGGTTCTCCAGCTATGCTCCCCTGCCAGGCTATAAGGTAGTAATCACTGCCACCAACTACTCTTATCAGCTACTGAAAAGGCCCTTACCAAAGGGTGCCCACTGTCCAATTATTACTGTGTAATATTATTATCCAATTAGTAAGTGTGATGAACAGCAAGGCTTATTTGGAGTGGTTTTGTACAGTATCAACAAATGCATGCAAGTGCTCTAGAACTTAAATTATCTCTACACAAAACAGCCATAGTTGAAAGGTTTAAAAATATTTAATAATAAATAATAAAAACACAAGACAAATTTTCTCAATTCAACACAGTGCTAGTCAAGAGATCAGAAATCACATTAAAATGCATAAAATAATACTGTAGAATAGTCTGACATAAATATAGAAAACAGCTAGACTAAATCTAATTAAATTCCTATCTAACTCTAAGAGCGATCACAGTTCTAAATAAACTTACAGATAGAGCAAAGGCAGAGTACTGGTGAGTAGATGTTCCTTAGAAAAAAATCCAAAATGCTCTTATTCTCTCTCGCTGAGAAAGTCTTAAAAAATAATACATCACTGCTGACTCATTCTAGATTGCATCATTCTTCTCTGGTTCTCAGGCTAACAGAAACTCAGAGTTTTAACATTTCTTTGATCTTGCACCTGGCCAGGAAACTACAGCAATAAAAGACATTCTTCTTCTTCTTTTTTCTGCTGCTCCCATTAGGGGTCGCCACAGCGGATCATCTGTTATCATTTCTTCCTGTCCTCTGCATCTTGATCTGTCACACCAATCACCTGCATGTCCTCTCTCACCATATCCATAAACCTTATCTTAGGTCTTCCCCTTTTTCTGTTACCTGGCAGCTTCATCCTTAGCATCTTTTTCTCCAATGTACTCTGCATCCCTCCTCAGCACATGTCCAAACCAACGTAATCTTGCCTCTCTGGCTTTGTCTCCAAACCTTCCAACCTGGGCTGACCCTCTAATATACTTATTCCTAATCCTGTCCAACCTCATCATGCCCAGTGCAAATCTTAACATCTTTAACTCTGCCACGTCCAACTATGATTCCTGCCATTTTGTCACTGCCACTGCCTCCAACCTATATAACATAGCTGGTCTCACTTCCCCTCTTGTAGACCTTCCCTTTCACTCTTACTGGTACTCGTCTGTCACAAATCACTCTTGACACTCTTCTCCACCCACTCCATCCTGCCTGTACTCTCTTCTTCACCTCGCTTTCACACTCACCATTACTCTAAATTGTTGATCCCAAGTATTTAAACTCATCCACCTTCACCACCTCTACTCCCTGCATCCTCACCATTCCTCTATCCTCCCTCTCATTCACACACATATATTTTGTCTTAGTCCTGCTAACCTTCATTCTTCTTCTCTCTAGGGCATATCTCCACCTCGCCAGGGTCTCCTCCACCTGTTCCCTACTCTCACTACAGATCACAGTGTCATCTGCAAACATCATAGACTACGGGGACTCCTGTCTGATCTCATCTGTCAACTTGTCCATCACAATTGCAAATAAGAAAGGGCTCAGACTGGATCCTTGATGTAATCCCTCCTCCACCTTAAACGCATCCGTCACTCCCACCGCAGACCTCACCACTGTCACACTACCATCGTACATATCCTGTACCATGCTTACATACTTTTCTGACACTCCCAACATCCTCATACAATACTACAACTCCTTTCTAGGCACCCTGTCATATGCTTTTTCTAAGTCTACAAAGACACAATGCAACTTGTTCTGACCTTCTCTGTACTTCCTCTTCAACACTCTCAGAGCAAACATTGCATCTGTAGTGCTCTTTCCTGGCATGAAACCACACTGCTGATCACTAATCATCATGTCCCTTCTTAACCTAGCTTCCACTACTTTTTTCCCATAACTTCATGCTGTGACTGATCAATGTAATCCCTTTGTAGTTACTACAGCTCTGCACATCACCCGTATTCTTAAAACTCTGTAACAAAAAACTTTTTCTTCATTCCTCGGTCATCCTCTCACTTTCCAAGATTTTATTAAACAATCTAGTTAAAAACTCCACTGCCATTTCACCTAAACACCTCCATGCTTCCACAGGTATGTCATCTGGACCAACAGCCTTTCCATTCTTCATCCTCTTCATAGCTATCCTTACTTCCTCCTTGATAATCCACTACACTTTATGATTCACTATCCACACATCATCCAACCTTCTCTCCCTCTCATTCTCTTCATTCATCAGCCCCTCAAAGTACTCTTTCCATCTGCTCAACACACTCTCCTCACTTGTGAGTATGTTTCCTCATTATCCTTTATCACCCTTATCTGCTGCACATCTTTACTAGCTCGGTCCCTCTGTCTAGCCAATTGGTACAGGTCCTTTTCTCCTTCCTTAGTGTTCAACCTTTCATACAACTCTTCATATGCCTTATCCTTAGCCTTTGCCACCTCTCTCTTTGCCATGCACCTCATCTCCTTATACTCTTGTCTACTTTCTTCATCTCTTTGACAATCCCACTTCTTCTTCACCAACCTCTTTCTCAGTATACTCTGCTGTACTTCCTCATTCCACCACCAGGTGTCCTTTTTCTCCTTCCTCTTTCCAGATGTCACACCAAGCACCTTTCTAGCCATCACCCTTACTAGCTCTGCTGTAGTTACCCAGCTATTCAGTAACTCTTCACTGCCACTCAGTGCTTGTCTTAGCTCTTCCCTGAACCCCACCTTCCAATTACCCTTTTTCAATTTCCACCATTTGATCCTTGGTGCTGCCCTCATACTCCTCCTCCTCATCTTGATCACCAGCGTCATCCTACAAACCACCATCCTATGCTGCCTAACTACACTTTCCCCTGCCACCACTTTACAGTCTCCAATCTCCTTCAAACTGCATCTTCTACATAAAATATAATCCATTTGTGTGCATCTCCCTCCACTCTTGTATGTCACCCTATGCTCCTCCCTCTTGTTAAAATACGTATTCACCATATCATCCATGTTCATCCTTTTCACAAAATCCACTAACATCTGCATTCCTTTGCTTAACACCATACCTACCCATCACTTCCTTATCCCCTCTGTTCCCTTCACCAACATGCTTACTGAAATCTGCTCCAATCACCACTTTCTCACCCTTGGGTACAGTCATCACCACTTCATCCAACTCACTCCAAAATCTTTCTTTCTCATCCATTGCACACCCAACTTGTGGAGCATATGCACTAACAACATTCATCATTACACCATCAGTTTCCAGCTTCATAAACATCACTCTATCAGACACTCTTTTCACCTCCAAAACACTCTTAGCATACTGTTCCTTAAGGATAACCCCTATGCCATTTCTTCTCCCATCCACACCATGATAAAACAATTTGAACCCACCTCCAATACACCTAACCTTGCATCTGGTCTCTTGCATGCACAATATACCAACCTTCCTTCCGTCCATCATATCAGCTAGCTCTCTCCCTATGCCAGTCATACTGCCGACATTCAAAGTTCCGAACCTCACTACCACAGTCCTAGCCTTTACCTGCCTTCAGGCATGCCTTCCCCCTCTTCTCCTCCTTTTCGCCAAGAGTAGCCCAATTTCCACCAGCACCCTGTTGTCCAATAGTACTGGTGGCAGTCATTGGTAACCCGGGCCTTAATTGATCCAGTATGTATTTCTGTACTGTTTTGTATATGTAAAATCTAGCAATTAACTCTGGTCTCAAAACAATAGAATGAATTCCTCAGTCCAGACATTATGCCTCAGAGCTTTGAGATCAAACAGTCATACAATGCTTGACTTATCAGCTTTCTTCCAGCAGAGTGCACTGTGGTTAAATTTTTGAAGTTCAACATTTAACACAGTTTTCTTACATTTAAGTGGAAAAGCCTGTGGATTATATTCATATTTACAATGACATAGAATTATCTACAAAATTCTATCTAGCTTGGCTGACATCCTTCACATATCTTCACAGGTTCTATTTTCAAATAACCCTTACTCTCAAGCAACTCCCCTTCTTTGTCCATTTCCTCTTCCACCCTTTTTTTGTGACTGTACACGTCACTGCAGAAAGTAAAATCTATGTAAGGATAAATATCTTAAATCAAGGAAATAATGCTTGTTTTTTTTTTGCTTGACAAGATTTTTCTAGTTTTTATTTAAGAAAAGTTTGCTTGCTTCAAGCCATTTTATCCTTAATTATCTTAATAAGATTATGTAACTTGTTACTGAGATTTTTATCACTGATTCTAAGTAAATAAATGCTTAAAACTAGAACTATACGATTTATAGCCATGCTCAAGCATTCATAATTGGTTTGCTGCAATCAGAATTTCTTATTTCAAGTATCTTTTTCTTTCACCTCTTCATTAATTTATTGCAAACATTCAAAGAGCACAACATCCCCCAGATTCTCTGTAGCTTTTACAGTGTTCAAGATCGGTGCAGGAGCTCAAGCAGGCAATATGTCTGCCGTGCGATCCGGGAACAGCCTGCAGGGGTGTCCACGACTGCTTCTGCACTAATCCTGCACAGACTAAGCCCCTGTATGCAAATCACCTCATTTGCAGGAGAAATCTATGCAAATGAGGTAATTTTGAAATCCAGGAAGCTTGCAACTGGCCGTGCAGAACTAGTTCTATCTGCAGAAATGTACTCGGATAGTAACCAAGTACATTTCTGCAAAATCTAAAATGGAGCTGTGACAGCTCTAAATAAAGGCTGCATATCATGTAGTAAGCATGTCAATGGCCAAGTATAATGCCATTGGCATTGCAAACAGTAAAATAATACAAAAATCAACTTTTTTTTTGCTGATCTTAGCTGTTTAAGCATAGGGCAGCAGTGCACAAACGGGATGGGGGGGTAACAAAATGAACCTAAATTAAGCATTCTAACTAAAATCAGTATTATGCCATGCAAGTCAATGGCAGGCAGAATTCAACATGGCCAGTGAGTAATGGTTGCTAAGGGAGGAGGCTCAGTGTGAGAAATGTAACTATGCATTAGAAGGCAACCCTATGCAACTGAGGGGAAGGATAGTGAATCCCAGTTTTTCCCAGCATGTGAGTTAGGTCCCAACATTGTAAGAATAGGAGTAGCTTGGTGCAAGCCTAGGAGTTAGGTGACATTATGGGGGAGTGTTAGGCATACTGTAAGTGGATTGGAGCCCTGTGGCTCAGGTTTGCTCCTAGCTTAGCACAGCTGAGCTGGGGGGTGTCTAAACCTGCCTAGCACTCTTTACAATGCCTAAGCAGGTGTGTGCACTGCACACTGGGTTTTAAAGGAAGAAACAGAGAAGTTAAACCAGGAAATAGCAGCAGTGTACACATTTGAGTCCCCAGGCTTAAACAGGAAGGCAATGGGAAGGGAAAACAGCAGTAGGAAGGTAATCAAGGAAAACTAGCTTAGCTGGCAGGTGAAATGTATCAGAATCAGCAAATTACACAGACAGCAGACCAGCCCAGACCAGAACACTTCTATAAACTATGCAAACACCTTCCCCTCTGGTTTTTCCCATTCTCTACAACACCAGTGTTTACAAGCGGGGAAATGTTAACAAACAAACCTACAAAATGCGAAGGGCTGCAGCAGGCATCATAGAACAACATGTGCAATAGGCTGAGGGTGGTGAGGATGTGAATGCTGCCAATCAACCCATAAGTGAGGAGACGGAGAAGAGTGTACAAACCCAGCATAGCCTTCCAGGGGCTACATGAGCTGGAGATAGTGGAGCGCTATAGGGTGGACAGAGACCTCCTACAGAAAATTGTTGAGCTGTGCCGGCCAAACCTGACACACCAAACTGACCAAAGGGAACCCATTCCAGTGGATACCAAGGTATCTGTAAGCGTAGGAATACTAGCCATAGGTACCTCCCAAAGCTCAACTGGGGATATCATGGGGATCTTACAGGCATCAGCATCCAGAGTATTCCACCAGTTCCTGGATGCCATGTCAGCACATGCCAGTGAGCGCATATAATTCCTCAACACGCTTGAGGTGTTGGCCAGCAATATGCATCTCTTTCACCAAATAGCAGAATACTCTGAGGTAGTGGGTGCTATAGACTGCACACACATATGCATCAAAGCACCACCTGGTGATCATGGTACGGTATACATCAATCACAGGGGCATCCCCTTCATCAACTGCCAGGTTGTTTGTGATGCCCAGGGCATTATAATGAATGTGTGTGCTGGCTGCCCTGGAAGCTATCACGATTCCCACAAATGGCATCTGATACAGCTGTACCAGAGATTTGCCAATGGGGACATCCCCTAATGTCACCTAGTGGGGGATGCTGGATACACACTGGAGCCATGGCTGATAACACCCATCAGAAATGCACACACACTTGAACAAGAATGCCATAACAAGGCACAGACCAGACTTATAATAGAGCATTTGTTTGGGATGCTCAGGTCATGGTTCCGGTGTCTGGACACATCTGGGGGAGCCTTGCAGTACTCACTAGCTACATGTACCCAAATTGTTATGCTATGTGCCATGCTACACAATATGATCCTGTGGAAACAGCTGCAGCAAGAACAGCATGGTGCAGGGCCACACTGCCTCCCACCAATGCCAAGGCCTGTACAGGCACAGAGTGACTCAGAGTAAGAACAAACTGAGCCTGCCCCAGTAGGCAGATGGAGGTGTGCCCAGTATGCTGAGGCCATGGCAAAAAGACAATGCATAGCACATACACTGACATAACAGGGACCCAGGGAATGACACCTCTCTCTGATTCGCACATACAGTAAAAGAGATGCCAAACATGACACTACCTGTGCTCAACCACGTATAGGGAGTGTACTATGTGCACCCAACATAGGCAGGCCTCCAGTACCCTCCACAATTCTGGCACACCCTCAAGGTAAGTCAATCAACCTACCAATTGTCAAATGAAATAGAATGCGTCGTTACCTGTATCTATGGTATTGATGTGAGCATGCAAGGGTATTGGGTGGCTGAATGTTATGGCAGCAGAAAGTAGACACCCATAGTGGCACCATGATATCTGTAACACATACTGGAGTCACCTCACCATAGTAGCCAGTACTACACAGAGTGAAAAAACCCACTGCAGGAAATGTACTGGGTGAAGTGTGTGTCCATATGACTCACACATGCCAGTCAGGGCGGTTTACATACCCAACAACAGTCTCAGCCAGCAGGACTGGTGTAGACAAACCCAAACAGAGCCTGTACTATGACCCCTGAATGATGGCTATGATTAACCCCTCCCCAGGCTTATACAGACAGACTACAGCAGGTCAGGCAGTGGGTTGTTAGTTCTGAAGGGTGGGAAGTCAGACACTAATATGTAGGTCAACCAAAACCGTGATCTGTAGTACACTGGTATGCCCTAGTCAGCATGATAGGTAGGAATACAGAATGAAATGGAGTACCTGACATACCAGTACAGTCATAGCAAATGTGTACAAGTGTCAGCTGTGCCCCCCATCCTATGTAGTAATGTAATAACAGGCAGGTGTGCCCCCCAATCCTGTGTAGAAATGTAGAAATAGACAGGTGTGCCCCCCCCATCCTATGTAGTAATGTAATAACAGGCAGGTGTGCCCCCCCAATCCTGTGTGGAAATTTAGAAATAGACAGGTGTGCCCCCCATCCTATGTAGTAATGTAATAACAGTCAGGTGTGCCCCCCCAATCCTGTGTAAAAATGTAGAAATAGACAGGTGTACCCCCCATCCTATGTAGTAATGTAATAACAGTCATGTATGCTCCCCCCACAATCCTGTGTAGAAATGTAGCCAGGTGAGCATCTCTCTCCTATGCAGAAATGTAGTAAGAGTCAATGCCAAATGCTCAATGGATACCCTGCAGAAACAGCATGCTATCTGTCGGTGTACATCACAAAGGTCAGCACTGCAGTACAAACTACCTGGACTTGATCCACACATTAAATACAGATGGGCATACTGGGCATGCTCACACACACAGAGAAATGAAGGATGAAGGCAATGTCAGTCAACAACATACTGAAAGTTCATACTGGGCATGCTCACACACAAACACATGAAGGCCATGTCTGCAAATACCAGTGGACCAGACATATCTGGCAGTTGCAGTTGTCACTGCAGACACTCATCAGTATGCACCACTCATGCCTTGCACACACAGTGAATAGGAATACAGACACATATGTGTAAGGACAACACACTATAATAAGCCAAAGGTAGATGTACATAGATGTGTGGAAGAGGGTGACTGTGATAAGGAGCCATCCAAGCCTCTCCCACCCAGCACAGAGCCAAGGGGCCCCAACCACATGAAGTTCAGATGTCACTCACTGCAGATGCTAGCCAGCAGTATTTGTCAACATTACAGACTATGTGGTGCACGTGCTAGCTGTACAATATGACTGCACAAGGAAGTAGTCATCTAGCAGCTGTATACATGTACCTGTGAAATATGACCCTGTGTGTGCCCTGCATGTGGTGTGTCAACCTCTAGATGTATGGGTTTTGGCCCATGCACACACACTGCTCTCCCCATAGCCCTACTATGGCAAGCCTGCTGAGGTCATCCACTGTGAAATACACTGTTGGGGGAGATGTAGCCCAGTAATCTCTGTGGTGAATCCCATAACTGCGTACTACTGTAGTGTGATACAATAGTTAGGTAGGAGTTCTAATCCCAGTTTTGGCAACTGTGTGTGTGTGTGTGTGTGTGTGTGTGTGTGTGTGTGTGTGTGTGTGTGTGTGTGTGTGTGTGTGTGTGTGTGTGTGTGTCTGTGTGTGTGAGTCTGTGTAGAGAGAAATGCTTTTTAGGGTAGTCACACTTCCTACATCTGAAATGCTCTACTTTGGTAAGACCACTGATGTCATCCACCTAGAAATACATCTCTGGAAAGATTGTATCCCAGTAAACTCTGTAGTGCGTGCCATAGCTGTGTACTGCTGTAATGTGATAAAATAGTTAGATAGAAGTTCTAACCCCAGTCTTAGCAACTGTGTGTGTCTGTCTGTGTAGAGACCAAAGCTTTTTAGGGTAGTCACACCCCCTACAATTGAAATGTTCTACTTTGGTAAGGCTGCTGATGTCATCTACCTAGAAATACATCTCTGGGAAGGTGGCAGCCCAATAATTCCTGTAGCATGTCCTATAACTGCATACTGCTGTAGTGCAATACATTAGTTAGTTGGTAGTTCTAATCCCAGACGTGACAAGTGTGTGTGTCTGTGTGACTCTGTCTGGGTAGGGAGTGATGCTTTTTAGGGTAGTCACACTCCATACAATTTGTATGCTCTACTTTGGAAAGGCTGCTAATGTCATCCACCTAGAAATACTCCTCTGGGGAGTATGCTCTACTTTGGCAAGGCTGCTAATGTCATCCACCTAGAAATACTCCTCTGGGGAGGCTTTAGCCCAGTAATCTCTGTAACATGCCCTTTAACTGTGTAGTGCTGTATAATAACTTAATTAAGCAGGTGTTCTAATCCCAGACTTAGCAAGTGTGTGTGTGTTTGTGTGTGTGTGTCTGTCTGACCCTGTCTGTGTAGAGAACAATGCTTTTTAGGGTAGTCACACTCCATACAATTTGTATGCTCTTCTTTGGCAAGGCTGCTGATGTCATCCACCTAGAATTACACCTCTGGGAAGGCTGTAACCCAGTAATCTCTGTAGCATGTGCCATAACTGCATACTTCTTTAGTGTGATATAGACCTCTGGCCTTAATTTGAATGCTCTACTTTTGCAATCCTGCTGATGTCATTCACTGTGAAATATACCTTTGGAGAAGGGGTTCCACAATAATCCCCATGGTGCATCCTATAACAGCTTCATGCTGTAGTGTGCTGTAGACCTCTGTTAGGGGTTCTATACTCCCACATGTCGGTTGTGGATGTTTTGTGTGTGTTTCAATGTCTGTCTAGGGAGCAGTGCATTTTAGCCTAGCCACACTCACTACAATTTGAATGCCCTACTTTGGCAATCCTGCTGATGTCAATTCACTGTGAAATACACTTTTGGGGAAGGTGTTCTCCAGTAATCCCCGTGGTGCATCCTATAACAGCTTCATACTGTAGTGTGATATAGACCTCTGTTAGGGGTTGTGGATGTTTTTTGTGTGTTTCCATGTCTGTGTAGGTAGGAGTGCATTTTAGCCTAGCCACACTCACTACAATTTGAATCCCCTACTTTGGCAATCCTGCTGTCATCCAATGTGAAATACACCTTTGGGGGAAACATAATCCAGTAATCTCTGTGGTATGTACTATAACTGCATACTGCTGTAGTGTAATAAAATAGTTAGGCAGGAGTTCTAATCCCAGACATGACATGTGTGTCTGTGTTTGTAACTCATATCTTGTGTGGAGGTGGGTGTGAGTGTGTAACAACTGGGCCCAATGTGTAGCGGGTTTTGCAAATTTCTTATATGGTGGCCCTGTTATATATCACAATGTCCACCGTACAGGGATAACAGATGTGAAATAGTTGAGGTGCTGGGGTGCAGAGCCATACACATACATGGCAAGCAATGCACAGCATTGCCCACATGCATTAGTTACCCAGGTGACTGGATGGTGAATACAATACCCACCTGTGTGGACAAATCCAGAATCTACACCCCTGAGCCACAATGCAGACCATTGCCATGTGGCCTGATGCCTAGGTGTACCCATCGCCTAGCCTTGTATAGCCATCTGGCACAGTTCACCACTACACAGCCATGAATCAATGCACCCATGCATGTCAGTACTGGCACCCTGTGTGTGTGTCTGTGTTGTATGATGCGTATGTTCACATTCATACTCACTACAACCACTATTGGCATACTGAAGCATGCTGTTTGATGTCAGACACCTCCCCATACCCTTTGCCCTTATAACCTCTGTATGACCCCTGTGGTGCATGTGATACCAGCACAGTAATGTGTTGTGGCAATCTCACAAGTGATGGTTTGTAGTCCTGGCCCTGTCAAGTTTCTCAATGTGTGTGCATCCCTGTGAAAATGTGGCTGTGTTGACGCTGGCCCCAGTTCATGCAGACAGGCACATGTACTACACCTACCATATAGCTACCATATCCCTGTTGCAGATGTCATTATCACATATACATTATGAGGGCTCCACAGCATGTAACATGTGGCACATCCAATAAATGTATAGAAATGTGATAGCACTACATAGTCATCAGGGGTTTGATACTTGGTGCTGTTAGGTGTGTGACACAAACATGCTTAAGTTTTACTCTCCCACCCCTCCCTGACTTGTCTTTGACTCTGTCTGCTTCTCTCACTGCCTCTCTGATGGATGTGGAGAACTACACCTGCTTTTCTTAGGCAGCAGCATGTGTATTTTAAGTGATGCTCATGATCAGCTGTTGGTCTCTGCATGAATTGCAGCCCTCCCCTAGCTGATTGCATGTGGAACAGCTGTGGTAACATTCCCATAGACAACTGCCTGGAAACACACTCCAATATCTAGGAACATCATGTTGGTGTTGGCCCTTTTCATTCACTGTGAGCAGGAACTAGATCTGTTGCTTGGCAAACAGCATTTCAGATGGACTGGGGATTTACCTCTAACAGCATACACTGTGGATACAGGGAAACACACAGGAGGAGGATGAGCCTGACCTGACTACAGACTGTAAGTGCTGCTATACTGCATTTGGAGTAATATTGGTTTAACAGTGTGTGTGTGTGGATATGGCTGTCCTACATGTTTTAATACCTGCCATGTCAGTTCTATGTTTATGAGTAATCCCCATCTGTAGAGTCATCTGCAGACTGGGCAGTGTGTTGTGCCTTTGGTTTCATGTGTTACCCACAGAGCATCTATCTATGAACTGCGGAAGGTAGTGTGAGGATTGCAGTCTGTAGATGGTGAAAGCCCTGACAGTTACTGACTTCATATCCCTCATAGGACATATGTTGCAACAAACCCTGTTACAACAGTAAATGTATGACGTTATCACAGCAACATGTCAATACTGGCCCTGTGTATGTGTTCCAGCCACAACTTTGTCAACATGTGTACATATGTCATGCATTAAGAGGTGCATATGTGCAGTACACCATCATTAGTGTCATCATATCTGATAACAAGCCAGTGAGATATCAGACTGGTACACATGTTATGTATGGTAGGGGTTATATTTGATGACAAAAACTGGACATTCTGTGCTTGTTTGTACAGTACCCAGGTCTGTGTACTTATGGTGAATGTTGACAAGTGTGTGTATTGTTAATATGTACTTTGGTCTGTGTATAGACTGTGGTAGATGTAATTGTTCTAGGTCCCATCCTATCTGATGTTACATGCTGCTCCACTGTATGCTACTGTATTGGCTTACATGTTTGTAGAGCCATACACACACATGTCCCATACCACAGACAGGCATCAGGCCAAACTGTGTAGCAGCTCAGTATATGCAGGGTTAGTCTGTGAGTGGCACATACGAGGATGGTCCTTCAGCACATAGAATGTCACCAAGTAAGCACAAGCAGGCAAATCTTCACAAAACAGTTTTAATCCAGCAATAAAGGCTCTCCTAAAAACATTAACGATAGCAGCATCCACAATACGTTTTCATCACTTACTTCATCAGATAATTAAACAAGAAACACCAACAGTCTTATATACCCTCAATTCATTCAAACTAACCAATAAAATCATCTCATACATTAAATACTATATAAATTTATCTAAACAATATGACATATCATTGTTTAATTAATACATCATATATATCCCGTCTATCTGTCCATATTGTTAAAGATAAATAAAATTTATAAAACATACTTGTTTTTTATTGTAAATACATAAATAAATTTATAAAATGAATTAGGATAACATTTCTTTATTACTTTAAAACAGATCCCTCTAGTGGTAATAATAATAATTGATTTAAAAACTGAATAAACTAATTTTAAAATACTATTGTTTATTATTTAATACAGATAACATCATATATTTAATGTTATTTTATGTATTTTTGTATGCTGTTGTTACAGCCTAGCTGCCTTTAATTTGAGAACTGGAGCTAGGGAAACTGATTCATTTAAACCAGGGAATCTACTGGCCTCTAAATAAATTTGCCAGTATAGTTCCCTGTACTCAATCTTGGTTTCCCACATACCACCCCTCACATCATTAAGAATTTCTTCAAGAATAAAAAACTTGTAATTCGCACTATCACATTGTGTACTGTGTTTATATAAAGCATTATTAATGTTCTGTGTATGTATAGCATTTAAATGTTCATATATTCTCCTTTTTATTTTTCTCTCTGTTTTTCCTATGTAAAATGCTTGACACATACACAGAGCTAAATATTTTACCCCCTTACTTTCACAATTACTATATTGTTTAGCTGTAATGACTTTATTCCTGGAAGTTAAACTAACAGACTCTTTATTGTGTATGTAGGGACACTGAGTACATCTACCACATTTGAAAGTCCCCAACCTACATCTTTTCATAGCTTTCTTATTATTGTGTTGACTTTCCAGAATGGCTTTAATATTAACCCCCCTCCTGTAGATACACTTAAAAGGTGTATCAAAATCCAACTTTAAATCTAAACTTGTTCCATTCCTGCCCAATAACTTGACAAATAATTTTGGATCACCACTATAATCAGTAGTAAATGCTGAACTAAATGTACCTTCTCTATCATCACTTTCTTTTTTATTAATGTGTGTATCTCCTATATTTCGTTCCTTAACACCGAAAATAGGTGCAAATCTATTCTTTCTTTCTTGTATAACTTCATTTTGAATTTGAATAATCAAGGGGCCCGGGTAACCTCTCTCAGTAAACATATTATTTAAATTGTTACATTCCTTCATAAATTCTTCTTCATTTGAGGTCATACTACTTATTCTTACAAACTGGCCCTTGATTATACCTTTCTTCTGGTGATAGGGGTGAGCACTGTTAAAGTGTAGAATGGAATTAGAGTAAGTTTGCTTTCTAATCACTTTTTAATTGCATTTATTCACTTTCTTATATATAGTGACATCTAAATAATCTATTTCTCTATGTCCTATGTTGTATGTAAATCTCAGAAATTCAGTAGATTCATTTATATATTGGTAGAATTCTAGAAACAACTGGAATGTTCCTTTCCAAAAAATAACAATGTTATCCAAAAAGTGTTTGTACAACATCCAACAATCTCTATATTTACTGTTTAATATATATTTCTTTTCCCACATAAGTAGCACCAAATTTGTGTACATAGGGGCGCATCTAGCTCCCATAGCCACACCACTAATCTGTTGATAAAATTCTCCTTGAAAAAAAATAAAATTATTTTCTAATACTAATTCCGTAAGTGTAGAACAAATATATGTTTCATCATTACTCAAGCCAAATATATACAAATACATAGCCAAATGTCTTTAAATGCTTGGCTAGGACGCAAATTGAATTTTAATGCCACAAATATAGACAATAAGACAATTGGTTGTTCATATAAGGAAAACATTTGCATGCTAAATGATTTGTTATATAAATACAGAAGTTTAGAGTTAGACAATGTGTATCTGAAGGAATGTATTGGCATGAATATAGTTCCTAAAGGTTTAAGAGTATGGAAATTTCCAAATAATGTAGAACAAGATTAAGAATTTCATTATGAGTTATTGGATTTGTTTAGCAAATGGGGTATGGATTTAATGAAGGCTATCATAAAAAATAATGAAAGAAATATGGTGTTACTTATGGAAAACATTAACAAAATGAATGAAAACATTATAAATGATTTAATGTTCACAATAGATGAACATAAAAAATCAGTATTTTCTAGTTAGGGAACACATTGAAAACAAATGTCAACAGATTATGATAAGAAAGAAGAAGAAAAACATAGAAAGGGATAGAAAGGAATATTTATACAAGACACATTATCCCCAATCTAGGCAAACCAATTATCAGTTTAGTAGGGAGAATATGGAACCCCAAGTAAATTATAGAGATGAACAGAAGAGTTACAACAATGAAGTTCAAAGAGAGGATAGGAACATTCAAAGTAACTTGCAGGACCCTTTAGTATATCCCCCCTCCAGAGATCCAAAAGAATTTGAAACCAATCACAAGTGAATTACCAGTGGAATCAAAGGAGGGGGAAGGGTGGAGACAGATTTTAAATGAAATCCTGTTGAAAGAAAATAATATTATACAAGAAGGTTTTAAATACACATATCAAGGGTTTCATATATTTAACTTTAGTGATATAGAAATAAATAAAAAACATTTTTTGTTACTATCTAAAGGCTTAAATGTTGTACCATCACAAAAATGTGATATTAGTAGGACCTTAATTGATTTAAAAATGTATTTGAGAAAAATCAATTTTCAACTAATATTTGAAGGGAAAGGCATAGGAACCAATATAGGTACCAAATTACAAAAGGCAAGTATATTTAACCCACCATTACACCCCCAACTAAGAAACTTGGAAATTAATATTGAACACGAGTTAAGGAAGTATTTGAACAAGCATAGATTTCCTCCGAATTTAACACACAGTGAGAAAGAATTGTTGCAAGAGTTAAAAGAAAATAAACAAGCGAGAGTTATGAGGCCAGACAAAGGAGGGGGAATAGTTATCATGAATAACATTATGTATGAAGCTAAGATGTTAGAAAATTTGCACGATGACACAAAATATAGAGAGGTATTTAATAACCTTATTAATATAGCATAGAAAAAGATATACACAACATTAAATGATTTATTGCTAAAGGGTTTCATTGACCATAAATTATTTGAATTTTTATATAATCCTCAGCCAAGAGTTCCATCAATTTTTGGAATACCGAAAATTCATAAGAATAATCATGATCCACCCCTCAGACCTATAGTAGCAGCTGAGGGTTCAGCTACCACTTTTTTAGCAAAATATTTAGATACAAAATTGAAATATCTGGTCATGGAAAGTGAAAGTATTTTGAAAGATTCATGCGATTTTTTGAGAAACATTACCCCAGAAATATACAATGAAGATGTAATGTTTGTTACTATTGATGTAATAGATTTGTTTGGATCTATTCCTCACAATATAGGAATAGAATGGATGGAGGAATACTTGATAGAGGTAGCATGCTTGAGTAACGATGAAACATATATTTGTTCTACACTTATGGAATTAGTATTAGAAAATGATTTTATTTTTTTTCAAGGAGAATTTTATCAACAGATTAGTGTGGTGGCTATGGAAGCTAGGTGCTCCCCTATGTATGCAAATTTGGTGCTACTTATGTGGGAAAAGAAATATATATTAAACAGTAAATATAGAGATTGCTGGATGCTGTACAAACGCTTTTTGGATGACATTGTTATTTTTTGGAAAGGAACATTCCAGTTATTTCTAGAATTCTACCAATACATAAATGAGTACTGAATTTCTCAGATTTACATACAACATAGGACATAGGGAAATAGATTATTTAGCTGTCACTATATATAAGAAAGAGAATAAATACAATTCAAAAGTGTTTAGAAAGCAAACTTACTCTAATTCCATTCTACACTTTAACAGTGCTCACCCCTATCACCAGAAGAAAGGCATAATCAAGGGCCAATTTGTAAGAATAAGAAGGATGACCTCAAATGAAGAAGAATTTATGAAGGAATGTAACAATTTAAATAATATGTTTACTGAGAGAGGTTACCCAGGCCCCTTGATTATTCAAATTCAAAATGAAGTTATACAAGAAAGAAAGAATAGATTTGCACCTATTTTAGGTGTTAAGGAACGAAATATAGGAAATACATACATTAATAAAAAAGAAAGTGATGATAGAGAAGGTACATTTAGTTCAGCATTTATTACTGATTATAGTGGTGATTCCAAAATTATTTGTCATGTTATTAGGGAGGAATGGAACAAGTTTAGTAAGTTGACAGATTTAAAGTTGGATTTTGATACACCTTTTATGTGTATCTACAGGAGGGGGGTTAATATTAAAGCCATTTTGGAAAGTCAACACAATAATAAGAAAGCTATGAAAAGATGTAGGTTGGGGACTTCCAAATGTGGTAGATGTACTCAGTGTCCCTACATACACAATAAAAAGTTTGTTAGTTTAACTTCCAGGAATAAAGTAATTACAGCTAAACAATATAGTAATTGTGAAAGTAAGGGGTTAATATATTTAGCTCTGTGTATGTGTCAAGCATTTTACATAGGAAAAACAGAGAGAAAAATAAAAAAGAATATACGAACATTTAAACGCTATACGTACACAGAACATTAATAATGCTTTATATAAACACAGTACACAATATGATAGTGCGAATTACAAGTTTTTTATTCTTGAAGGAATTCTTAAAAATGTGAGGGGTGGTATGTGGGAAACCAAGATTGAGTACAGGGAACTATACTGGCAAATGTATTTAGAGGACAGTAGATTCCCTGGTTTAAATTAAGCATTTTCCCTAGCCCCAGTTCTCAAATTAAGGGCAGCTAGGCTGTAACAACAGCATACAAAAATACATAAAATAACATTAAATATATGATGTTATCTGTATTAAATAATAAACAGTAGTATTTTAAAATTAGTTTATTCAGTTTTTAAATCAATTATTATTATTACCACTAGAGGGAGCTGTTTTAAAGTAATAAAGAAATGTTATTTTAATTCATTTTATATATTTATTTATGTATTTACAATAAAAAATGAGTATGTTTTATAAATTGTATTTATCTTTAACAATATGGACAGATAGACAGGATATATATGATGTATTAATTAAACAATGATATTTCATATTGTTTAGATAAATTTATATAGTATTTAATGTATGAGATGATTTTATTGGTTAGTTTGAATGAATTGAGGGTATATAAGGCTGTTGGTGTTTCTTGTTTAATTATCTGATGAAGTAAGTGACGAAAATGTATTGTGGATGCTGCTATCGTTAATGTTTTTAGGAGAGCCTTTATCGCTGGATTAAAGCTGTTTCATGAAGATTTGCCTGCTTGTGCTTACTTGGAGACATTCCATGTGCTGAAGGATCATGTTTTTTGGCTTTGTATGGTATCTTGTCCTCTTTTTTGTGGTTTTTGACATATGAGGATGGTGCTGAACAGTTTACAGAACAACATGATACCCATAGTATAATTTTTTTGGATGTTGCCATACGCAAACTCTCCGATGGTACACTTGAGACTGAGACACACAGGAAGTTCCCGCAGTATAATTCATTATTGCATGCTACAAGTTATCACGCTGCACACATAGCCAGGAACATGCCAAAATCCCAATTTATTAGAACCAAACGGATATGCTCGCAACATTCAACATATTGCAAAAATTCAGAGGACCTCACATACAGATTCAAACAAAGAGGTTATAAGGAAGGTATTGTAGCAAATGCCAGAAGCCAGGTTCAAGGTATGGAACGTAGTCAGCTGCTTGTGTACAAGGAGAAGCCCATTATATCACCAAAATCACTTAGACTTACGACCACTTATGGACGGAACACCAATGGTTTTGTTAAGATTGTACAGCGACACTGGAACATCCTGCAGAGTGATCCAGAAGTTGCTAGGATTATCCCAGACAAATGTATGTTTTCATACAGAAATGGTAAAAACTTGAAATCTTATTTTAACCATTATAAAACTGGAGACAGAAGGGTCAGGGACAAAATACAAACTACTATTTCTGGACACAGTCTGTATGGTTGTTTTCCTTGCGGTCATTGTGTAAATTGCAAATACATATGTACTACCAAGGAATTTTCCAGTCGTAATTGCTCAAAGGTCTTTGATATAAATATTTTTTGCAACTGCAGCAGTGATTGGGCTATTTACATGGCCACATGCAAATGTGGTGCATTTTATATTGGACAAACCTCAAGGTGCATTAGGTTACGTATCTCAGAACATTATAGTAATATCAAACAGAAAAAGATGACTAATGCATTGTATAAACACCAGTTGTCACACCCATCAGCAATATTTTTGTTTACAATTATTGATGTGATTCAGGGTGACCGAAGGAATAAAATTGGTTGGCATGATATTCTAAACAGTAAAGAAAAAAAGTGGATCATTAAGCTAGGTGGGCTTTTCCCCCCAGGGCTTAATGAATATTTATAAATTTTCCACCAATGAAATTCTATACCTGTATATTTAACAGCCAGTAAATACTATCAGCTTTGAATACACTGATGAAGGCTGTGTAATTTACCAGCCAAAACCGGTTTGTTGTTTGTATTTGCTGTGATGCTTTAATTTCAATACAGTAATTTTTATCACCATTTGCTGGCTCCATTCTTGTTTTTTGCTGAACAGATAGCCCATATACTGTAATATAATGCTAGCTTACCATATGTGGCTGTGGCTGTGTTCACATTGGTTGTGATTATACACTTTCACACAGGTGTATCTTACCCTGTGCTGTGACATGCCTGTAGAGCCTGCTATATATGCAGGTAAATGTGCATTCCCCCATAAGAGATATAGGCCAGTGTTGAGCCAGTCTGCCTGTAGCCTGCACAGTGTATTGTTACATGCCTAGCAGCTTAGTGTACTTACCCAGTGAGATGTCATGTCCAGACACTTGCCAGATGTACTGCTGCTGGGCCTCCCTTAACAGTCATGTATGTCAGACAGAGCAGTGGGATGCTGTACAGAGATATGTCAATATTTAGTGGATAGTATGTGGCCATGGCACCCCTGTACCAGTGGTTATTATGTGTCAGGACAGACAGAGGTGTGTGAATGCATAACCTATGGTGGCAAATGTATACCATTTGTTATGTGTTATACCCATCTACATGGCTGTAAACATCCATATTGTCAGGCTTGTTCCACATGTGTTGCACTAAGAGGTTCTGTGTATACCTCTGGAGTGTACAGAGTGTATCAGAAAGTCCACATATATTGGCCAATATCTCTGCTGTAGTCCACAGGGGCATTACGTGCTAGCAGCGGTACTGTACTATGATGTCCTTAGGATGTTTATCAGTAGCCAATGGCACACATGTGAAAAGCAGATGTGACCTCTTACACACACTATGTCTGTAAAGACAATCCCAGTTACAGTAGCAATAGTCTACTAATGTACCTGCTATACATACCTGACATCCCCTTGAACTATGAAGTTGGGACTATAGCGGCTGGGGTACGGCTACACTCCATGTTCAGGACATATGGTGAAAATATATGTACATATAATTATTCAGGTATCTATATATATAATTACACATATACATATTGACATATATAGATGGGGATGTATATGTACATAGATATACATATACACACCGAGATATATACATATACACCGCAATATATGTCTACACATATACAGATAATGATACATATGCACATATACATATGGATATCTACAGATATATTGACAGTAGTAGGTATATCAGAATAGATATGTATGCACATATAGTTACAGATATCTATATATACTAACATAACTAGGCATAGCTGTACACATAGGATGTGCATACATATATAGCTATATACACTTATATCTATATATGTGTGTGTATATATATATATATATATATATATATGTATATATATATATACACACACACACACACACACATGTGCATGTATATATATATATATATATATATATATATATATATATATATATATATATATGGGTCTAGGAATATTCACTGAAAGAGCATTTCACTGAAACACATTTGACTGCGCACAATTCACTGAAAACACAATTCACTGAAACACATTTCACTGAAAGTTATATTTGGCATTTCCCCCACTGTAGTGCAACCCTGGAGTTAGAATATATAGTAAGAATGGGGTTTAGGGGGCACCACCCCCCACATTGGGGGGTGCAGCCCCCCCCACCTATTTTAAATATTTTGAACTATACACATGGATATTTGCAATTTCAATAAATTACTCTTTTCTAAACTTAATATATATCCAAACTATGTGGGGGGCTACACCCCCACACCCTCAAATGTGGGGGGGGGGTGCCCCCAGCACCACCCCTTACTATATATTCTGTTAGGAAAATGTATAACTGCAATGCAATATGTAGGCTTAGTGTGTTGAAACATATAACTGCAATATGCAGGTTTAGTGCATTAAGGGTTAAAAGGAGTTAATACATTTATTCTGCTTATTCTGTGTGAAAATATGGAGCTGCTAGAAGCCCTGAAGAGAGAACAATGGATGTCTGTAAATCCACCATGGTCAGCAGAATCTGTATTGAGGCCAGGACTGTACCTTGACTGTATCATATCAGAACTGGAGAAAGAATTGTGAGAAACTAAGGGAAGCTGAAACAAACTCAAGGCCAGGGTGTTTTTCCTCAAAAAACATGTTTTTGCAAGACAGCAATTATTTGACCATGTCAGCAGCAAATCTAATAATAGCATCTTTCTGTAAGCTGTGTAAAAACTGTAGGCTGAACTGTGAAAGATCAGACAAACCTTGTACCTACATGCTTTGTCTCTTTACTGCAAGTAATAAAGGGTGCCTTGCTTGAACTTAACGTGCATTGATCTTTGTGTTTTCTTTTACAGATTGGTCCTTCGGACCGGAAATCCTCTCTTCACCTGGATCAGACGGCCAGGTGGCTGAAACCGTATGGGGAAGCAACCAAATTGGTTCTTCTTATATGTAAAGTCCTCCGACTGAATTGTTATCAAAAGAGGCCAGCCACTTTCTGATCTGTGACTGAAGGATGGGTTTTCCGCAAATCGGCGATCAATCACGTGGGCTCAGGTAATGTGAATCTACTTTTTTCTATTTTAGGATCAGGGACTAGATGTGTATTGTTTTTTTGTCAGGTTGTATTTTTCTTACAGGCAGGGATAAGAAAGGTACTGTCTTGTCATAGATCGGGAAAAAAACAGAATAAGTAGACTTTAGGCAGTCATTCTAAAGAGACTATAACAAAATCCCTGGTACATGTTAAAACTAGAGAATCAAGGTGAAGTTATGTAACAATCAAAGGTAAAGGAAAATGGGTAATAACTGTACAAAATCACCCTGAGACCCACCATTAATGGAAGATGCAAAATATATGCAGTCACAGAGCGCAGACGTTAAATACTTTTCAAAATGGGTTATTAAATACGAATTTGATGAAAAATTGAAAAAATCCTCACTTATCAAACTTATTAAACAACTCAAAACTGATTCTAAAGGTCAGGTAAAAAAAGCAACAACAGTTAAGAATTCCCCAGGCACACAGGTGGCTGGAGGAAGTAAACCATAGGGACCAAAAGTACAAGGATTCGAAAACCATGTTTTTAGATAGGGAGAATAACAACCTAGTAATAGCATCAGCACCTCCGCCTCCCCCTCCCTTACCAGAATATAGAGCAAGTAGACAGGTTGATCCACGCCCACTATATCCTGTGGTCTCTGAGGATAGAAATGCTATAAAACTGAAACTAGCTAAAATAAGGGATCCCATTGAAACTAGGTCCCAAACAAAAGCAGGTAATCGAGAGTCGTGGCAGAAATCTAAAGACACACAACCTGCGGGAGAAGAAGGAGAGGAAATATGTCCACTCATAGAAGTACCAAACCCTCAGGCTAGGCAGGATAATCAGGATCCAACCATCTTAGTATATAGACCCTGGACTCTGGAAAATATCCGGAAAGCTACAAAATGGATTCCCCATCCAAAAATTAATTTTAGAAAATTCTCAGATGATTTACAAGAAATGAGGCTAAGTTATCATTTAAACGAGGAAGAAATAGAAAGGGTAGTTCGACAAATTATAGGGCCAGATTGGTACATGATTTGTGGCAATTAGAATCCTCATGATGCTAAACAAAAACCCTTCCTCATAGCAGTGCAGATTTAGACGCTAGAGTAAAAGGACTTACAGACCGCATCTCTGAAAAATGTAAACCTAGGGCAGACTGGACGTGCATTAATCAATGCATCCAACAAGAGGGTGAAACAGTTGACCAATATTTCACTAGGCTTCTGGAATGTTTTAACAACCACTGTGGGATGCAAATCCCCGAAGACGAAAAACAAGATTCCCCATATAAACAGCAGTTGAAAATGCATTTTTAAAAGGTAGTAGCGCGCCTATAATAGGTTCATAGGTTAGTACTAGGCTAACTGCCCTTGCGAGCCATTTTAAGCCTAACCAATTATCCCTTGTGACACTCAAACCCTACACCTTGTGTTTGTAAGGCAAACACCTTAACCATTAGGCCACCCTCCCTGGGTAAGCAGTTTTATTACAAAACATATGGTTGACCATTGAACTAGTAGGTTACAATCACTACTCAAATATGCTAGGCATGCCAAAAGGCATTCTAATAGCAAAAAGAAAAAGAAGGCTCAAGTATTTTCTGTAGAAGATGGAGCAGAGGTTTATGTAGTACACCCCTGGAAAAAGGGCAGGAAAAATGCACAGGGAGGTAGGCAATCTGATCAACAATCAAAAGATTTTGAAGGACGCAAGAAAAGGGGTGAATGTTTTAAATATGGTAAAAAGGGACATTTGGCAAGGGATTGCAAGAAAAATAAGAAAGCAACAATGGAAGACAAGGAGGGTGAAGACTGACTATATGATAGTCAGGAATCATTAGAAGGGGCTAGTGCAGAAAGGACAAATGAGAATGTGAAAAGGGAAATAGAGAAAGTACAGGGAATTAATGACAGTGAAATAGAAAATAAAGTATTAGACTTGGCTTTATTGAGCTTGGAGCTCTACTTAGCAAATACTAAACCAGAAGTTATACTTTCAGTGAAAGGCAGAAAGGTCAAATTTTTGTGTGACTCAGGGGCATCACAAACCCTGATAAACCCCTCCAAATTGCCAGAAAACTCAGAATCATCTGGCTACATATTAGTCAAAGCAGCTAATGGGCAGCTATATCGGGAGCCACTCTCCCTCAATATTACAATAACTGATACAGTTTCGGGATTGACACAGAAAAGTAAAATTGTAGTTTCTGCAAAGTGCCCAGTAAATCTCTTGGGCAGGGATCTTATGCAGTTATTTGGCATAGCAGTAGTCCCAACCATGCGGGGAATGGAAGCATAGCGACAAACTGACACCTTTACGGTGCAATTGGGGGGGGGGGTGAAATATTTTATTAGTATAGTCAGGACTTGGTCACAACTTGTCCAGGGGCTGTGACCAAGGAGCTGATGAAAGTAGCCATCAGTAAGTTTCCCTCCTTCGACATTGATAAACAACACCTGTTACATTGTACCCTATATTTTTGTAATACGCCAGGACCCAATAAGGAATATGAAGAAAATTATTTAAGAATCATACAAATAAATTGGTACTGTGTAACCTGTACTGGGACACAAAAGGAAATAGTGTAGTCAGCTGTTCGCGGCCCCAGGAATTTTTAGCACTTCATAAATCTAATCAATTACCACATGTTAGCTTGACCAAGAATAAAAATATACAGTGGGCAGACCTAGGGGAAAAAGCCACAAAATGGAAGAAACAAACAAAACTGAAACTGTCATGACAGGGAATACAAGTACAGAAATTAAATTGGGTGACACAGACCAACCCAGCTGTGCACCTGCATTCTCTCGAAGACAGCTAATGGACGCTCCTACTGAAGGAGGAAAAAAACGCTTTGCGAAATATACCAGAGACTCTCTGGTCAACAGGAAAGTCAGATGTAGAACTTATCCGTACGGCAGGGCCAGTTAATATCACACCAAAATCAGCATTTAGACCACAGAAAAGACAATACCCCTTGAGGAAAAATGCAGAGGCAAGGATAAAACCTATTATAGCAGCATTACTTAAGGAAGGGGTGCTAGTGGAATCTCCCGATTCTCCATGTAATACACCTTTATTTCCGGTTAAAAAAGCCAATGGAGAGTGGCGTATGGTCCAGGATTTGCAAGCTGTGAATGACGCAGTAATACCAAGGGCACCCATAGTGCCAGATCCACACACACTGTTAAATGACTTAAAACCTTAACAAAAGTATTTCTTTGTGGTGAATATTAGTAACGCATTCTTTTCAATACCGATACACCCAAATAGCCAGTATTGGTTTGCATTCACATTTCAGAGGAAAAAATACACATATACGCGACTACCACAGGGATATTGTGAGAGCTCTATGACATTCTCACAGGAAATGTCAAGTAACTTGACAAGGTTTAATCCGCCGAAAGGTAGTCAAATCTTACTTTATGTTAATAACATTTTGTTAGCGGCCCCCACCCTGCAGGATTGTAGGAAAAATACCGTGGCACTTCTACGATTTTTAGCCGCTGAGGGACATAAAGTAAACAAAGACAAACTGCAGCTCTGGAAAAAACAGGTAAAGTACCTAGGATAGGTGATATCCAAGGAAGGTAGAACATTAGATGAGGACAAAAAAGTGGCAATCTTGCAGGCACCAAAGCCTACCACCAAGAAAGAAATGATGTCCTTCTTGGGAACGACTAACTTTTGTCGAAGCTGAATTCCAAACTATGCCTTAGAATCTGCACCCTTAACTGACCTTATATATAAGAGACCCATGGCAGCGCAAGATTTGTTACAATGGACATCAAAAGCAAAATCGGCTTTTTGTGAACTAAAACAATTAATAGCATCCTCTCTAGTTCTGGGATTACCAAATTATCACAAACGTTTTTTCCAGACTGTAGATTGCAAGCAGGGTTATATGACATCAGTACTAACACAACAACATGGGGATAAGCAACGTCCCATTGCTTACTATTCATCACAGCTGGACCCAGTGGCACGGTCACTACCCCACTGTGTCCAGGCAGTTGTTGCAGCTGCAATGACGGTACAGGCATCGGCTTCAGTAGTTTTCTACCGCTCCCACACTTTGAGGGTACCCCATGCAGCCGCAATTATTTTGTTACAAGAAAAGGTGGCATTTCTTTCCCCTGCTAGGCATCTCTCCTGCATGACTATATTATTGAGCCAACCTCATATGACAATTAAACAATGCATGACTTTGAACCCTTCTACTCTGCTACCAACCCCTGCAGACGGCATACCGCACTGCTGCCTGCAGGTAATTGAGCAAAAGACACTACCTAGAAAAAATCTCACAAATGTACCCTTGGATAATGCCAAGGTGACATACTACGTGGATGGCTCGTGCACAAGGGGCCCTGCAGGACAGAACCTAGTAGAATATGCAGTAGTTTCTGATACTGAGGTTATAAAAGCAAAATTTTTACCGCACTATTTATCTGCACAGGCAGCAAAATTGATTGCCCTGACATGGGCATGTACTTTAGCAAAGGGTAAATGTGTAAACATTTTTACTAACAGCCAGTACGCTTACTCCGCTGTACATGTGTTTGCACAACAGTGGAAAAACCGGGAAATGATAACATCTACTGGCAAACTTATAAATCATGCACAGTTTATTTTAAATCTTTTAGAATCTATTCAGTTACCTCAGAAGGTGGCCATTTGCAAATGTGCAGCTCACACCAAGCAACAAGATAGGATTATAAAAGGTAATGCAAGAGCTAATACAGCTGCAAAACAAGCAGCTACAAAGGTATTTCTTTTAAATAAAGAATTACAACCCTCTGAAACTTTGAATCTGGATATGTTAAAAACAATGCAGACACTCACTACGCAAACTGAAAAACAGCAATGAATAAAATGATAAGCAGTCCTCGAAAATGGGCTGTACATCTCTAAGAAAGGGAAACCAATACTACCCTCTAATTTGTTCCATTACGTGGCATTGTTGAGCCATGGGCAGTGACATGTCTCAACAGGGGGTATGATACAGCTGCTGAACCAAGTGCTCACAACGTATGGATTTACAAACTATTCTAAAAAATTTTGTTTAATGTGTCAGATTTGTAACAAACACCATGCACAGGGGGCAATAAAGCCCAAGCAAGGGAATTTTCCCACACCACCATATCCGTTTCACACTATCTGTATGGATTTCATAGAATTGAACCAATGTGAGAATAAGAAGTATTGCCTTGTCATTACAGATGTGTTTTCTAGGTGGGTGGGAGCCTTTCCAACCAAAAATTCAGATGCAGCTACAGTAGCAAAAGTACTTGTTAAGGAAATTATTCCTAGGTTCGGCATTCCAGAGAGAATCTATAGTGACAATGGCACGCACTTTGTAAATCAAACCATACAACAGCTGAGTAAGTTTTTTTGGTATTTCTTTAAAAAATCATTGTGCATATCATCCGCAGTCTGCAGGGTTGGTTGAAAGACATAATGGTATACTGAAAAGTAAACTGAGACAGGGAAAACCTGGCTGTACTGTTTACCCCTGGCACTGTTGAACATGAGAACTGTCCCTACACAAAAGGACTGACTCCTTTTGAAAACCTGTATGGAAGGGCTTATTACACCCCACAGTGGAAACCTCTCATGTCATGAGACCAGGAAGCTGATTTTACACTATCTGAATATATGAAAAAGTTGTTGAGTTCTAAACATCTGTTGCAGTTTAATTCTGTTTCAGGTCAAAAACAAACCGAAACATCGGAAGTGGCAGTGATGCCAAGAGACTGGGTGTTGATCAAAATCGTAAAGAGAAAGAACTGGGCATCGCCAAAGTGGGAAGGTCCCTACCAGGTGCTTCTTTCAACACCTACTGCAGTCAAAATAGTAGAGCGAGCTTCGTGAATAAATCTGACGCACTGCAAGTTGGAAAAAAACGTCAAGCTGGTCAAAGACCTTGCCTCTCCATCGGGACCCTAAGCACAAAAGTCTGGCTACAAAGGGGGGTCAAATCAATAGGAACTGATCCGTCTCAAACCCAGTGAAGAAGTCATCGGTGCTAGGGTCCTATAGGACAGAGAGTAAGATCACGTGTCCTGGGCGAAGATGACAGAAGCAAGAAAGATCCAAATACATCTTTTTGGAGAAACCGGAGAAAACAGGAATGCAGAACAACCATTTCCGCAGAAATATTGCATGACCATCCTGTTGACTGAATTGGTAACAATAATCTTTTTATTGTGGCCATTTCTCTTCTCTGCCACACAAGTAAAATAAAGTAAATGTGCAAAGTGGCACCCAAATTTCAATACTTATCAGGGTATTAAGCACACTTATGAAGACACCCTCAATATCTCCAATTGCTGGGTCTGTGCAGCTATTCCTACTGCACATGGAGGAATATCCTTGATACAGATTCCCTTAAATATGAATCAAACCTGGCAAGCACTAATGAAGGATGCAATGAATGTGACATCGATTAAAAGAGTGACCCTATTTTTACCCAAGGCAAAAAGAAGAACAGTGTGCCTTCAAAACTACGGAAAAACAGAAGTTGGAAATAGCACCTGTAATATGACAATGATACATCACTGTATTGGGAATTCCTGCACCATGACAAATGAAGGCCAGCAATTACAGGTTGGCAATAGCAATGACTTTACTGAAAGAAAAAAAAACAGTTGATGAAAATCAAATAGTGTATAGTAAAATGTTCTGGGCTATGATCCAACAAAAGACCGGTAACTATAAAATCAGCAATATCTCAGTCGCAATTCCTGACTGCTGCTTCGAAGGTGTGGTAATAGAGCATATAAATGGCTACCAGGCAGTTGGTCTGGAAGCTGTTTTCTGGCGTATCTGATTCCAGCAATACAACATGTATCAACACTACCCCAGGGAAAAATTCAAAATGTTCGAGAAATCAAGAAACCCACTAATCCGGTGGGACAAGTTGATGCATCCTGAATATATCATCATGATTTAGCCCATGTGAGTAACAAAATACTGTCGCACATAGATCTGGGTAATGACGTCATATCTTGGGCGGGCATAATACCAGCATACGGAGCAGTGAAATTGATCTAGGAGCTGAGAAAACTATCCAAACTTCTTGAAACAATAAGTAATGCAACTTTTTCCACCCTAGAATTGGTGACTAATGAACTCACAGCCATGAGGACAGTGGTGCTTCAAAATCACATGGCTCTTGACTTCACCCTAGCAGCAAAAGGAGGGCTGTGTGCTTTAATCCAGGAGAAGTGCTGTTCATTTATTCCTGACAACAAACATGAAATAAACAGCCATCTCGAGATAATTCAGCAAGTGTCGGCTATGACCAAACCAGGACCAAATTCATTGACAGGCTTTTTCCAAAAATGGTTCGGGGGTTGGGGCAGCATCTTAATGAACATTCTGAATGCTATCTGTGCAGGGGCAGCCTTACTGATGGTGTGTGGATGCTGCTGCATCCCCTGTATAAAAGGACTAGTTGAAAATTTCATAGACGCTTCAATTTCAAAGACTTTATATCAGAATGTTGAATTAGAGGTACTGATTAAAAGCTGAAAAAATACTATCACAAGATTTAACTGAATGACTCTCTAACTGCAAATCCTGAGTGGGAAATGGTTAAGAAAAAAAAACTGTTTATGCTTGTTTTAAAAGTAAAATAAAGTATTAAAAGGGGGGAAATGTTAGGAAAATGTATAACTGCAATGCAATATGTAGGCTTAGTGTATTGAAACATATAACTGCAATATGCAGGTTTAGTGCATTAAGGGTTAAAAGGTGTTAATACATTTATTCTGCTTATTCTGTGTGAAAATATGCAGCTGCTAGAAGCTCTGAAGAGAGAACAATGGATGTCTGTAAATCCACCGTGGTCAGCAGAATGTGTATTGAAGCCAGGACAGTACCTTGAATGTATCATATCAGAACTGGAGAAAGAATTGTGAAAAACTAAGAAAGCTGAAACAAACTCAAGGCCAGGGTGTTTTTCCTCAAAAAACATGTTTTTGAGCAATTATTTGACCATGTCAGCAGCAAATCTAATAATAGCATCTTTCTGTAAGCTGTATAAAAACTGTAGGCTGAACTGTGAAAGATCAGATAAACCTTGTACCTACATGCTTTGTCTCCTTGCTGCAAGTAATAAAGGGTGCCTTGCTTGAACCTAACGTGCATTGATCTTTGTGTTTTCTTTTACATAGTCTAACTCCAGGGTCACACTAGAGGGTGGAAAAGGCCATATATAACTTTCAGTTATGTGTGTGTGTGTATGTATATATATATATATATATATATATATATATATATATATATATATATATATATATATATATATATATATATGTGTGTGTGTGTGTGTGTGTGTGTGTATATGGATCCCCTACACTTCACCAAAACGCCACAATGCCGACACACAAATCACAGACACCAAAAGACCGACAACACACAATACCGACAATACACACAACCATACATGCACTAACCTTAACCCAAACCCTAACCCTAAGGTCCGACACAACCACACACTTACCCTACCCGCACCCTAACCCTAACTCACTTAACCCACCCCTAAACCTACAGTCCGTCACTATCGCACACACACCCTACCTGCACCCTAACCCTAACTCACTTAACCCACCCTTAAACACATAGTCCGTCACTATCGCACATACCCTACCCGCACCCTAACCCTAACTCACTTAACCCACCCCTAAAACTACAGTCCCTCACTATCGCACACTTACCTGTCCGCTCCCTAACACTAAATCCCTCACTCCATCGCACATTACCGAGTCCATCGGGTTCTCACCTTGTCGGTCATCTGTGTTGTCGGTCTTTTGGTGTTGGTGATTTGTGTGTCTGCGTTGTGGCGCGTCGGTGAAGTGTAGGGGATCCGTGTATATATATATATATATATATATATATATATATATATATATATATACACATATGTGCATATGAAGGGATGTACACATGGCCATATATATATATATATATATATATATATATATATATATATATATATATATATATATATATATATATACACTATACAGATGTGTATACAGACATATGTATGAGTATACATGTGTATGCACATGTAGACATATATATACCTATATGCATACATCCATATTTCTGTCATGTGTAAACATAATGTTTGTGTATACCCTCCCTCTGCCATCTGCACATAACGATAAAACAACATATGTGATGCAATAGTCATATTAATAACAAGGACTACACAATTTAGGAACTATTGGCAAATACTACTCACAATGTTTATTGACAGCTATATTGATAAAACAACAGCTGCTTTCACAGTGGTCATGGTGTAGTGGTTAAGTGCTGTGACTTCAGTGTTAATGGTCTTGGGTTCAAAACCTGCAAGGGCTGTTCATTTTGTTGCTGGGCAGAACAAGGACTGTCAGATACAGAGTGGTTAAGGCAGTTTTGAGCAGTTTTAAGCATGTTTGCATGGGTTTGTGTGAAGCTAAGCAATGCTAATCTATGGGTAAATGTAAAGGCACTTACACAGCGTAGGCAGCACTTACCAGTGTGCAAATCAACTTAGCTGTTATATTGCAGCAATGTTGATACTTGCTAAGCATAGCGGAGCCCTGGTAACCAGGACACAAAACCCAGTCCGATAACCTGTAATAAGTGTATGTAATACCATGTACAATACATGCACCTATGTGCTGTCATTACAGTAGCAAGGGGTGTGAGTGTCATGTGTTGGACACAGACATATATGAGGCCTGTACAGCACTGTTATCCATGTGAATCTGTGACATACATGTGTAGTAGCCCAGGGTATGTGCTGTCAAACTTTCATTTAGTGTATCATGGCAATATTAAAGTAGACAGTGCTAACCCAGGCAAGAGCAGAGTGGTTAATGTAGTACTGACAACAGACACACCTGCGAGCATAGCTGGACACTGAGGCCTCCCTGTTGTATCCCTGGTGTGTGAGCAATGCCACAGTATATACTCCTTTTCTGGTCTGTCAACGCACTCATGCTACTGCATAGCTACCTGCCAAGGTGATGACTGTCAGTCCCTGTACAGATGTGCAGATGGCAGGTATCTGGCAAGGATATGTGCAGGCAACCTAAGCTCAATTGACACCCTACTATGCATGTGGCATGTGCATGAGATGCATATTCCTGTAGTACCAATGTTGGGGTATACTATGAGTTGTATCGCAGTCATAGCCAATGCGTAATGGTGGGTATGGCAGAGTGTCATCATGGGTTTCATGGATTACAATATCCAGTGTGGGATATGGGTGTTGTGTACACTGTTATTACACCAAGGTACACCAGGTATATGTCCCATGTACCAAGTTATGGTTATCACTGTCATCATCAATCATACAGGTAACTGTTACCACAATCCAAGCCAGTTATGCCTGTGATGTGTGCAGCCTACCTGTAAGACATTGGAGACTCGATCAAGCCAGTTAACAGTGATAGGCCCTGGTATCTCAGATGTGTGCCTGGCTGTTATGTGTCTGTAAATGTGTATATGACGGTATGTCACACTACGCATCATTCAAATACACTCATTACATCCCTCATTAGCATTCTGTACATGCTGGGGGATGTTCTGCATGTACCATGTAACCTGGGACACACCTCACCCTGAACACTGTGCAGTGTGTGCAATGTAAGCCACACACGTCAGTATCATGACATAGCTAGGTAGGGGCCTAGTCCCAGTGTGGTCAAGTAACA
Source organism: Protopterus annectens (assembly GCF_019279795.1). Lineage (NCBI taxonomy): Eukaryota > Metazoa > Chordata > Ceratodontiformes > Protopteridae > Protopterus > Protopterus annectens. Next base: position 493,942,872 of record NC_056732.1, read on the forward strand.
GCGTGCGTGTAGGTGGATGGGTCTACATCAGGTTGCAGGGTATGCACGCCTCAGCGGGCCATCTGTCCATGTAGCACAGGCAATAACCAGTTTAGTAACCTGTGAAATGTGTTCAACTGTACCCCAGATATATCACAGCCATGGTGTCAGTACAGTGACATACCCCGTTGTACATTATGACCGCAGACCATTCTCATGCTGACACATGTATACCTACAACAAACATGGATAACATTATAGGGACCGCAATCAACCAATGTTACTAACAGCTATAATCCATCATTGCTGGGCGGCTGCACTACCTGCCAAATATGCCTCACACTCCACTCCCTACAACATGTTACACTGAAGGACTGTGGTACACTGTTGTACAGTCACTGAGTGCATCAGAACCATATCAGCCTGTCCCTGCATCGATGGTATGGATGACAGGGATGAAGCACAGGTATCGTCATATGCGCAGGGTGTGGTGTTGGTTTGCCAGAGGCTGAGGGTGGACCATACATTTGACACCATGTGTGTGGGCGAAGGGTGTACTCGGGGGAGCTGGCCAAGGTGATGTGTTGTGTGTAGGTATGGGGTTGCCCTAGGTGTGTTTGCATATTGTGTGGGTATGCATGCACAGAGTTCTGCCATGTGGCTGCCCTACACAGGTGTTTATGGACAGCTGCAGACCATACCTGGCAGGGTGTGTAGTTCACTGCCTCCAGCCACGGACATGTGGGCTGTGCTTGCCAAGGATTCCATGGGCACATCCAGGTACAGGCCTTGATGTGCTACTCTCACCTGCTGATGACATTTGTCCACTGGCACCAGGTCCCCTTGGGACTGGCCAAGACCACATGCACATGGCCTGCTATGGTGTGGTGTGGACAGCACACCCCCTGCACTTCCGGGGCTGCTACTGCCACTATGGGAGCCCCTTGGTGTCCTGGCACGTCCATGTTGACTACCAGCTGTAGGTGTTGCTAGCCTATGTCCACACGGATATCACTGCACTCCCAGCACACATTCAAGCATGGACAGATCATGGCTGATGAGGGTCATCATCTCACCAGACCATCTATCCATGAACTCAGTTAATCCATGGATGGCACCAGCCAGTTCATGGGCATTGTTATTTGAAGATGTGAGAGCAGCCATCTGCAGCCTCAGGCTCTGTCTGTGGTAATAGTCTATATGTGCCTGCACCACCATGACAGCCAGAAACATGCTTCTTCTGGTAGCAGCTATGTCGCCTCTGCCAGGGGCATGATGTCCAACAGCCGTACCATGAGCACCCTGGGACATCTTCCTATGTGGCAGCCTGTCGGACATCTGGCTATGCCTGCTGCAGTCAAACACAGCAGGCATGGTTACCACACTTTCCTGTGCACTGCCACTGAACACCAGCTATCCCTCTGCTATGGCCACTGGTGATGGGGTGCATATAGACAATAAAACTGTGTACAGGGGTGGGGGTGGTTAAAATGGGGGCGTAAAATGTTGGTGCAGTGTTGGCCCCTGACAACCCCACCTGTGCCTCAACATTATTATCATCATCATCATCACCATCATCGGTGTCTGTATCAGATTGCATGCAGGAGGAACCCTGACCCACCTCGCCACCTGTGAGAGAAAACAATAAATGCATTTTAAAACCTGTACAGAATTGCCTAACAGTACACACACACACACACACACACACACACACACACACACACACATACACACCTCCATAATACCTACTTGTCCATGGATTTGCAGACAGTCCCACGTATATGTCCATGTGTTACCCCATCCTGTCATTTTTGTGGTTTTTCATTTTGTAACTAATTACATTAGTTCATACAGCTCACAGTTGCTGGCTGCTGTTTTTGTTTACCCCATCCTGCATCACACTTGTTAACATACACACATTGATACCACTCGTTAACATCACAGTCCTCTAAATGCCCACATAAGCGGCCACAACACAAGTCATATTGCTACTTTACCTGCCTGACCTGTGTGTAGTGGATTTACATGGCCTCACTGCTGTCATTCGGTATGCATCCCCTGTATGGCTGGAAATGATGTGCATGGCCCCTATATGTGTGGACTACTATGCTATATCCATAATATCTCCCACTGGTGTTTCATGTGTATGTAATGCTCAGTACATGCCAGATATGCTGCTCCGTTAGCCCATCATGCGGCACCTGTAATATTTGAATACACTCCCTGATGTTGACTATTACTTCCTCAATGCATCTGTAGAGCTGCATATGTGGGTTGTAGGTGACCTTTCTGCTGACTGCAATATTAAGTGTGTACCTGGAGTCTACCTTCCCTCTGGATGCCTGTTCCATGCTACAGACCATATTATACTATTTGTTGTCCTGTGATTACACACATGACAGGTATTCCTGGTGTGTAATGTGGCAGTCCATGTCCATGTACTGCATGGTCCCAAAGGGAGGTACAGCTGTATGAACACCTCACAATCACATGTACATACATGGCCACACACACAAACACACATGCACACACGCATCATACATGCATCTACCTCCCTCCCACTTCACCAGAGTGAACCTGCAGGCAAACTAACTAAACACCTGGATGAACACACACACATATACAGGTGAGGATGCACAATGATAGAACACACAGTCCTCTTATTGCCCATCTGCCAACATGCAGAACATATGGTACAGAACATCATGCAGTTCAGCTATAGTCAATCCATGCTAGCAACAGTATACATGTGTGTGATGCATGTGCTGTGTCACTAGGTGATGCCCCTTCCCCTGGATACCACTGCACCCATGTACACGGTATTGCTGTGCACTTGTTCTGCACCCTGCCATGTACTGTGCACCACAACTCACAGGTGTACAACCCATTGCAGAATGTGTAGTACTGTGTCAGTTATGTCAGCTTTACTTCTCACAGCCCCTATGTTTTTCAGCAACACATACCTGCGATGATATGTGGACTGTTGTCATTGGTGAATGCCTGATGCCTGATTTACAGCTGTCAACATCAACAGACCATGTATGACCACTGCAATACTGTTACACTGACAACCATCAGAGGATACCGTGGCTATGGGGGTGTACACACCTTTATTGATTTTACACACACATCCTTGATCTGCCATGGGACCATATCACTGCATATCTACTAGCTACTTATCTAATAGATCTCAAGCTATTAAATGGAAAAAAGCCACTTCCTCATTCCTAAGTACTCCAACTGGGGTCCCCCAAGGCTCCATATTGGGTCCTCTACTATTTAACATCTTCATAAATGATTTCCATAATTCTGTACCATTCTCAAATATTATTCAATATGCAGACGATTCAACCATTATCTGCTCTGCCACATCCATTCCAGTACTCCAAAAACTCACACAAGATGCATTCTGTATCACTGAACAATGGATGAAAACAAACCATCTAGCATTAAATGCCTCTAAAACCAAATTAATGGTTTTTACTCCCTCTAAACATATATCTGCCAACACAAACTCCTTCTTAATCACCAGTAACAACAACACATCCTTGGAATTGGTGCCAGAGACTAAGTTACTTGGGGTTCAAATTGATAATCAGCTAAAATTCCATTCCCACATACAACTTAATATCAAAAAGACTCATCAAAAACTTGGTATGCTCTACCGACAAAATCATTTCCTTACACCCACTACTAAAAGAACTCTCTCTTCCTCATTCCTTGTTCCCTCTCTTCTGTATGGTGCCCCACTCCTGACTAACTTACAATCTTCCCTCAAAACACAACTCTCCTCATGCTACAATAAAATAGCCAAATTCTCTAGTGGCCACAAAGCATCTACTCACCATTGCTTTTCTCTCCACAAACTAACATGGTTAGAACTACACAACCAACTCATATATTCTCAACTCACTCTTGCCCACAAGCTCATCTTTAAACCCTTGCTATGTCCATCTCTTTCCAATACCTTTAAAATGCACCTTCCTAACAGACAACTCAGAACCAATAACCAGAACCTACTTGAACTACACATACCATTACGCCCCCCAGGTAAAAAACTTCTATCTTACAGTTTAGCACGTCTCTGGAACTCCCTACCTCCAGCTATTCATACCACCTTCAACCACTTTACATTCAAAAAATATCTTTACTCTCATTTACTAATGCAGTGGGAATGCTCCTGCACCCACCCTTCATAATTTCAATGCTCTTCTTTCCACCCTCATATTTTCAAAACAAACGTATTTTCTTCCTCCTCCTGCTAATAAGTTCCCTTGCATCTGGTAAAGAAACATTGATTCTATATCCTTAAACAGTAATTCTGTAAAATTCTACAATTACTGCAATATGACTCACTTTATAGTATGTACCATCTACAAACTGTAATTTGTACAATTCTGTAAATACTGCATTTTCACTCTGTATAAAATGCAATCTGAATCACTTCTATAGAAAGTAACATCTGCAACAGTCAACACCAGTGTTATGCTCTAACTGTGTAATTGTATTGTATTGATAACTTGATTGTTAATCTTTTATTACATTTGTATAACTATATAAACTTGTTAATGGAGCTTTTCTCCCCAGGACTCCATTGAAAACGGGTTCATCTTGGCCCAATGGACTATCCTGGTAAACCAACTGCAAATAAATAAATAAATAAATAAATAAATATCTTAGCAGTACACAGGCCTGGTATGTGACATATGTCCTGTACTTTCACATGCAATGTCTACAGATTGTGTTAGGTGTGCGGCTGCTGACCGCAGTGCATACACACCACGTGGGCATATGTGTGCACAGCCTTATCATGACGGTTTATCACACCTCTTGTTATGTGTACTACAGCAGTCACTGCTCCTGACAGGGTATACCAGCATGGGCCATCTGCATTTGCCAGTGTATGTTCAGTCTGCCCTACACATGTCCCCCTATTCTGCATGATTGCAAGGTCTACTCATGCACATCCCATGGTGTTCACACAATGCCATCACTATTGCTGTTTGGGTAGGGTTATGGCTACCACAGGTCCTGAACCTAACTATGTGCAGATAGAGCTATTCCTACCATCCTTAGGATCCCTGCTGCAGTGCATTGGTATGTCATGCTGAGACCCTCCTCTCTCAGCTTTTATGCAGATGCATGACAGGTAAGCCCTACACATGTGTCACTTTACAGTGTCCATACACTGACCACCATCTGTTGCAGCCTAGACCCAGCTGATAATGTGGACTACTGTAAGGCCTTATGCCATAGTGTATCTCTGCAGCAGTTGGCATTGTCCTACAGGTATATACACTGGTGTTGCACTGTATATGGGTGTTGTTCAACTACATTTATACTTCTCTAGCCCCTCCCCCTAATCATCCAAAATCCAATCCACATCCCTCCCACCCCCTTACAAATCCAACAACCACTCCAATCCCTTCCAACCCTGATACATCTATTCAACTCACTCCTACAAATTCCATACAATTAACAATACTCCTTAACTATGAAGACTTTCTTCCTGCACATGACCCTACTACTCTTCTTAGCATGTACCTACCACATCACTTCATATAACTACCCTGCACAAAATATCTTCCCCCTTACCCATAGTTCCACTGCTATTATCACTCCCATCTCAGCCATTTACTCCCTAACAATAAACCTCACCTTATTCAACACTACTACTATAAGCTATACCCATCTCAAGCCCATCACCACCTATCCCAAATCAACAGCAACCCATAAATACCTAACAATACTACAAAAACTAGTTAAATTATTGCAAAACAATCAATAACATCTCCTAAATGCTAGAGATATCCACCCAAACCCAGGACCTTATGATATAAATCCTCTGGCTAAAGCACATCTTTCCAGTCTAACCCAAATTAACATCAGGCCATTAAATAGTCTACTCCTCTTAAATCTAAATATTAGGAGCATAAACAATAAAATACATGAGCTTCATACTCTAATCTCACAATATCGCCCAGATATAGTCAGTTTAACAGAAACATGGCTTAAACCATCTAACAAAGATACAGAGATCCTTCCACCTGGGTACAGTATCCTTAGGCAAGACAGACTAAAGAAAAAGGGCGGTGGTATTGCCCTGCTTTACAAAAATACTCTGACCATAACTAAATTTGAAATATCCACGCCCCCTTTGGATAATGTTAGAAATACTCTTAACAAGGATCAAAATATGTAACAATAAAAACATCAACCTAGTAACAGGTTATATCCCCCCAGGCAATAATATCCCTACCATGGAAACATTACTTCAATGGCTATCACTAGCCATGCCTCAAGACACCATAGTATTAGGAGACTTTAATATAGACTGACTCACATGCTCCTCCCAAGCACCCACTAACCATATCAACCTGTAATCAAACAGCCCTCTAAGAATAGCCAAAAATAGTAATAAAGAAACACTATTAGACTGGAGCCTACTAAATAAAATACCTTGTTCCTACTTAGCAGGCACCCTTCCTGACTAATTAAGTGACCATAAAACTACCTTCTTACTTAAATATAATTTCCACCACCCCCAAACCCCAATACTTCAAACAATCAGGAACAAAAGACACTAACCCAACTAACTTCACACAAGAGCTAAAGCAATACAACTGGTCTGAACTGTATTACCTACTCCTAAATGAGGCCTCCAAACACTTCAACAACATCTTCTTAGAAATACTGAATAGGCATGCCCCCGTAAGAACTACAAGAGTTAAAGCTAACACAGTTCCATGGTTAACTAGGGAAACTAGGCAAAAAATAACAGAAAGGAATAGAGCCTGGATAACCTGGAGGTCCAACAAAAACCCCAAAACACAACTAGCATACCAACAAATTAGAAATCTCACCAAGAAACTAGTCATGCAAGATAAAAGAAATTACTTTATTACACATCAAAAACAACACATGAATAACCCTAGGAAATTCTGGGCAGGTTTTAACAAGTTACTACACCCTGCAAAAGCCATTACCCCACCCCCAACTACAGGTCTAACAAAAGAAAACATAGCTGAATCATTCAATATATTCTTTACTGAAACTGTACTTGCCCTAGCACAAAAGCAGCTCACTGCCAATATAAGTGACCACTCTACATCCTGCAACAGTCTCACTTTTAAGCTACAACCCACCCTAACCTCCTACATAAGAAAACTACTCTCCTAATTAAAACCAACAACACTAAGAGCGGATTCCCTTCCCAATGAATTCTTAAAACTGGCAGCAGCTGAAATAGCTGTACCAGTCTCTATACTAATAAACAGATCAATCTTTGAAGCCACAGTACCCCTGATTTGGAAAACTGCCTACATTATACCCCTTCACAAAGGGGGAAGTTCCTATGACATATCAAACTACAGACCAATTGCAATCCTATCCCCACTAGCTAAAATATTAGAAAAATGTATTCACCATCAGTTAATCTCCCACCTTATCAATCAAGAACTCATTTCTCAAACACAACATGTTTTTCGCTCAGGTCATAGCACAACTACAGCCCTGTTAGCACTCACAGATATCATAAACCACAACAGGAACAACTGTAAACTTTCATCAGCCCTTTTCTTAGACCTATCAAAAGCATTTGATATGGTTAACCATGATAAACTCATCTCCCACCTTGTAAACCTAGGCTTAGACAACCAATCAGTTTCATGGATCAAAAACTACCTCAGCAATAGGCAACAAGCAATGCTATGACACAATAACCTGTCTCCGCTCTTACCTGTCACACTTGGGGTACCTCAGGGATCTATACTGGGCCCCTTGCTGTTCTCAATTTTTACAAATAATCTCCATTCAGCTGCAAATAGTTCTAGCCTTATCCAATACTCAGATGATTCAACTATAATATGTAGTGCCCCTACCCTGGCAGATCTACACAATAAAACCCTGGAAAACTTCCACTCAGTTGAAAAATGGCTTATTGAGAATGGCCTCATACTTAACCCCCCCCAAAAAAACAAGCTTCTGCTATTTCATCCCTCACAAATTACCACTCCTATCTCCTCCTTCACCATTCACTCTAAAAATGGTACCCCATTTCACCTGAATCCCACACAAAACTACTCAGAGTTACCATTGATAACAAGTTAAAATTTTATATACACATTAATGTAGCTATTAAAAATACAAACAAAAAGCTAGGTAGTCTCTACAAACAGAAATCCTTCCTGACCCATAACAGTAGATCCACAATGGCTCGTACCCACCTTCTCTTAACACTACTGTATGCATCTCCAATCTTGACCAATCTATCCAAAACAGAAACCAACAAAATGACCTCCTGCTATAATCAGATAGCCAAATTTGCTAATAACAGCTCTTTCAGAATCCATCACTGTCACAACCTAAAGGAAATGGGCTGGCTTGAACTGCCACATTTACTAATCTATAATCAACTTATCATCAGTCACAAGCTGCTCTCCCAACCACATAAAACACCTTCACTAAGTAACATAATCCAACAGTACTCCTGTCCTAGGTAACTCTGCTCCACAGACAAGTTACTGTTAACAGTTACTAGAACCCACAACCATGCTGGTCACTCCCTCTACTCTTCTTACATGTCCAAAATCTGGAACTCCATGCCTGCATCTGTAACCCTTAAATCTTCCCTACCTAAATTTAAAAGGTCTGTCAAAAGTCACCTAAACAACAAATGGCTTTGTCCCTACTCCACACCAGACTAACTCCAGTCCCACTCCTATACTAATACAACTCTTGCCTTAAATAATATTTTGACTCAACTGCATAAACTTGTACACCACAACAAAAGAATTAGAGTATATTTATGTTAGTTTGCTTGCTTTATTGTTGTTTATAAATCTACTGATAAATGTACTAATCTATAGCATGACACTGAATATGTGTTCTCAACTAGATATTCTTAGTGGACCTAGTTGAAATATGTTTTTAAGCATTGTCTGCATGTCTTGTAAATTGTCTCTTTGGAGCTTTTCTCCCCAGACCTCCACTGAAAATGGATATGTATCCAGATGGACTATCCCGGTTAACAAATGTAAAATAAATAAATAATCAATAAATGTCACTACTGTAGGCCATGTCTACCACCAGTATGTTGCTCCCTGTGGACACATTCCACAATAACAGGATGTTAGTTATCATGTAGGTATCTGACATACCCTTCAAATACCCCATCATGTTCACCCCTGTGAGACCGTGCATTTCACAGCAGCAATACATGCACATGTACAGCATGCATTCAGGGTAGGTGTGTTAGATGTGTGCATGGAATATACCATCACCATTACATGCCCGGTGTGTTGGCATGCATCTACATAAAAAATACTCACCGGCTAGAGGCTGCTGCCTTGTTGTTATCCTGGAGCGATATCATCAGGTGGAATCACCCAGGGGATGTTGCCCCCACCACCCCTCAGGGCACACACAGACATGTTCCCATCCCCTGAGCTCAGGTCTAGGGTCTATTCCATACTGGGTTCCACAGACACATGAGGGATGTGCTACATCAGTCTGAGGCATCCAGTACACATTCACACAGCCAGCATGCTCCTCCTGCTCTGCCTCCAGACTAGACAGCTTCAGGATGTGGATTGCTGTTGTGAGTGGCAGTGGGTGGGAGGCTTGTTCCCATTGTGCCCATATTGGGCACCATGGGGGCATCCACATCACAGACCACACACACCATCCACGGCTTTTACCCACCACATGTCACAAACCAGCCCTGTAGACCGTCCTCTATATCTTTCAATCCTGACCACCTCCACATGTGTACCTGCCATACTTCCCCATATTCCCATTGCATACTTCACAGATGGGGGCAATGTAGTGCCAACAAGGGACTAACATGTGACATACCCATCCATGGTGCACACACTGCCAACTGTAGATATCTGTGTGTATTGCTATGCGTGCTGCTGTCTCACACATAGCACACATCACTGTGGTAGTGATATAGGGGACATGTCTTTACATACATATATGTTTGTGTGTGTGTTTGTACATATGGAGACATGTGCATATAGGTATATATCTATATATGTGCAGTTATATGTGATGTCATATATATGTGCACATATATATGTCTACACATGGGTATATGTATATTTCTGGATATACATATATATCTTTATATATTATATATGTGACATATGTACACAGATGCATACCTATATGTGGGGTACATTCAGACATCAGCTCCACAATCTCACAACACCTTCCTGCACAGCTGCACTGTTCTGCTTTGCTACAACACAGACAGGTGCCACATATGGACATGGCCTGACATTAGCAGGGTATATGTGGGACCTGATTGCAGGTAACCCTATTAGACATCTATGGCATTCCAGCATGCCACATTACAGATTAACCTGAGTATCCTACCAGTGGTGGGCCATGGCTCCCACATGTCCATCATAATGGCATTACTTCCACCACCAGCAATTGGCCACATTATATACATACTTCCCATTACACAACACATACTAAGATGGCTTACATCTTGCCGGTCACATGATGGGCTAATGGAGCAGCATATCTGGCATGTACTGAGCATTGCATACACATGACACACCAGGGGGAGGTATTATGGATACACCATAGTAGTCCACACATATAGGGGCCATGCACATGTCTTTACATACATATATGTTTGTGTGTGTGTTTGTACATAGGTAGACATGTGCATATAGGTATATATCTATATATTTGTAGATATATGTGCACATATATATGTCTACACATGGGTATATGTATATTTCTGGATATACATGGTGATATACATATATATATTATATATGTGACATATGTACACATATGCATATCTATATGTGTGGTACATTCAGACATCAGCTCCACAATCTCACAACGTCTTCCTGCACAACTGCACTGTTCTGCCAACACAGACAGGTGTCATATATGGACATGGTCTGACATTAGCAGGGTATATGTGGGACCTGATTGCAGGTAACCCTATTACACACCTATGGCATTCGAGCATGCTACATTACAGATTCACCTGAGTATCCTGCCAGTGGTGGGCCATGGCTCCCACATGTCCATCATAATGGCATTACTTCCACCACCAGCTATTGGCCATGTAATGTACATACTTCCCATTACACAGTGCACACTATGATGGCTTACATCTTGTCTGTCAGTGCTGACCTGCACAGTTGACAGCTATGGCCCACTACCCTCAGACTGCATTCTAACACATGTACTTCACATACCTGTTGTGGGAATGATGTCTTGTTGACTGGTCTCTCTCTCTCTCTCCCACCCACTGCCAGAGCAACCACCTACTATAAATCCCTACATCATGTGTGCATGATACCTTTACCTTTCCTGTATGATGAACATCCTTCCTGTGTGTGGGCATCAGTGTTACAGACAGCAGGTAGCAGTACCTCTTACAGGAGAACTGGCACACTCAGGCCAGCTACATATAGGAGGTTCCAAAACTACAGACAGAGTGTGAGTAGAGTTGTGTTATGCTTTGTATAGTGCTGGTATTACAGGGTGTGTGTACATACTAGTTTACATTGGAATGCAGTCTGTCTGCATAGCTCTCAACTGTGTGGAACAGAGGTGTGCCTATCATGTTTTGTATGTCCAACACACAGGTCCTGTGTCAGATATTTCACTGGCAATGTGTGTGTTGAGTGCTATCAGTACATGGCTGCATCCAATTATATTTCTAACCTCAATTCTCTAACAAAAGGGTATGTTGCAGACTATCCTGTAACACCAGTGACTTGCTTAGTGTATAGCAACAGTTTTCCACATATGGGCCTGTGTTCCAGCCTGTGTCCTCCACCTACATACGAAGCATTGCATATATGACATGCTGTCAGGGATTGTTCTGTAGCCGGCTGTGAGTATATCACACTGCCATTGCTGCCACCAGTCCACTGCTGTTGTATCCTGCACACATACAGGTGGCTGGGGCAATATATGTGTGGCCTTCACCTACACAATACATGTGTGCCCTTATGCACTCCAGAGGCCAGTGTATGTAATAGTGGTATATGGCCCTGTATTATTGTGTGCAGGGGGGATGCACCATAATTGATCTAGGCTGTTACAAAATGTGGGGGTATCAGAGGTGAGCTGCCTTAAGGTATCTGGATGTGCAGTACCATGCACTTCACCTATTTTTACATTACATACATAAACTGGGTTAACGCAGGCCTACTGCCTACTGCCTCCTGCCTTACAGACTGTTCTGTTTGTCCGTGTGCTTGTGATGGTGTTAGCTATGCCTTGTTTATTATTTATTTATTTATTTATTTATTTAAATTTGTTGACCGTTAGTGTCCGACTGGGCGTAAGTCCATTTTCAGCGGAGGCCCAGGGAGAAAAGCTCCACAGTAAAATAAACAGACAGTAGTTACATTGGATTACATAGCGATTAGCAATTTAACATAGCAATTACTTACAACATATTTACAGATGAAGAACATAGTACATCAGTAGACAACTAGAATCTTTATCTGTGAAGTACATAACAGACATTAACAAATGTTACAATGAGAAGTTCCTGATGTATAATAAGTACTAGGCTTATGAGCATCTGAGTTTGCTATAATCAAGGTAGTTAGTGGAGTGGAAAGAAAGGTAGTAGTTGGAAGGGGTGAATGATATTAGAGTGGGAGTTGCAAGGGCATAGCCAGCATGTTTTTAGGTGCGCTTTTAGTAAAGTTTTGAAGTGGGTGCATGATGGCACGGAGGTAATTGTGGGTGGGAGTGAGTTCCATAATTTGGCTATGGTGTAAGAGAATAGTGCTTCACCAGCAGAGTTATTGGCTTTAGTGATCTGCAAGTGATTTTTGTTGCTGGATCTTGTTATGTAACAGTTACATCCCATTTGGTCAACTGAAGTCTTTACCACCTGGTGATTTTGTACAGAGTGTAGATGGAGGCTGCTGAACTATACACCTGCATTACTTACTGTTGATTGTTTGGTATCCTGTGGTCTAGTCTGTCTTTACTATTGTATAATTTGAAGGACTTGGCTTGGAAAGCAACAGTTGTGAACCTTTCTAGATTACTGTATTAGTATAATTGTTTCACAGTTGCATTACTCTGTTTGTATGGATGTCAGTGTCTGAACAGCTATATGACATGGCATATAGAACTGTAATAGCACACAAATAAATGTTTTCCATTTCTGCAAACCTGTGTGTGGTATTTTTTCCTATGACCTCTCTGTGGGTATACGTTGCAGGCAATGATTGTCATTTGTATGGATGGCCCATACAGTGTCCAGTTGTTAAGGTGTTAACTGTAGGCATATTGGCCGTTCCATATTGTGTGCACCTTCTACATATGTATCTTACTGTACATATCTCTGCATGTGTCTGTGAAGTCACATGTATATATATATATATATATATATATATATATATATATATATATATATGTATGTATATACATATATGTGTCTGTGTATATGTTTCCTGGGGATGTTGATAGCTTCCACATTTTACATTTCTTATGGGAGCCAGACTGTAATGCATGATATCTTACCAATACCAGCCTGACATCATACAGGTGGGATGTAGTACTGTTAGCATCTTGTGCCCATGTTGTGTCAGGTCCTGGTTATTGGATCTGCAACACTTGGTAGTGTATTGCAGGGTGGATGTGTTTGGCTGTGGCGGGGTATGCTTATTCGTACAAGATGTATATAGTTTGGGCCCTCTAAACCCCATTGACAGTGCATGTGGACATATATTTTTTTTAATCTACCATTGCTATCTACAGATGTATGGCCATATATACCTATAAAGATATATATATCTGCTTACATATATATATAACTATGTTCGTATATACCTACATAGATATATATCTGCATACATATATGTAATTTGCTGTGTATATGTCGACATACAGGTGTAGACATATATATGTGTCAATGTAGGCATTTGCATGTATATATGTTCATATATATTTATATATATGTATATTTTTCTAACTATATATATATATATATATATATATATATATATATATATATATATATATATATCAACATATATAGATATGTCGTATCTATTTAGATATTAATGTAGTTACACACATACTTCTAAATGTTGGTATACATTCTCTGTACTGTTGCATGACTGGGCTGGATGATATGCTTCTGACAACATCAGATTCATGCATATCTGGCATGGCTTAGTGGGAAATCAATTTGGTTATGTTGTGCAGGGTCGTGTGTTCAAGACTTGCAGAAGTTATTGATTTTGTTGCTGGGCAGAACACAGGCCATTGGATACAGAGTGATTAATGCACTTCAAAGCAGCTGTAAGCGGGTTTGCACATGTTTGCATGGAGGTAAGTACTGCTAACTTCTGGTTACAGTTCCTTATACTCAGTTAGCTTCTAAATTGCTTAACCAGTGTAGCCATTGCTTAACCCCATGCAAACAGGCTTAGACCCACTTACTGCTGCTTAAAAGTGCTTACTTCCACTTACCCCTGTGCTAATTTCTTTAAAAGAAAAGAAAAAGGGGTTGATAAGAAAGTGGTGTAAAAAGGGGCACAAAGAGGGAAAGACAGTAGAGAAAATAGCCAGGGATGTGCAGGAATGGTGTAGGGAAGGTCCATAGCTGCGCATTTCTTCTACAGCAACAGCTGTGCATGTATACTGCATTTGGAGGTAGATTTGGGCACTCACACCCCTGGGAGAGGTATGAGGTCGACAATAATAAGTTGTGATGCCAATTAGACTGGATTACATGTGTCCAGTGGGCACATGTTTGAAATGGACAGCTATGTATGGGCGATATCTTTTGTTGGAACAGATTGCCCCCTCTTTTTTTCAGGTGAGAGTGGGATGTTGGGGAGGAGTACTAAGTTTATTTGGGAAGGTAGACTGGGTAGCTTAACAGACAAGACAAACAAGATGCATACAGGGGCAGTATATGACACATGTGGGGGGTAAACACCTTGATGGTGAGGGGTGTTGGGATATCGAAAGCCCATAAGCCCCCTAGTGGTACCAGTGGGACTGAGGTCCCCACGCATGGGCAGTCACCACTGCACTTTCACAGCCCCGAAGGTGCCTGTGCTGGAGGCTGAGTCGCAGAGCCAGTCTGACTTTCTAATCAGACATTCAGCCCTCGAGCTGGTGTAGATCATCACCAAACTGCTTGTTGATTGCTCTACGCACCATAACCCTGACCTGGCAATGGGTGACATGTACCTGTCCACACCCACTCCTGGGGGGGCAATCCCCATCCCCTGAGGTGGTTCCACCCGAAGGTGGTGCAGGACCAACCGACAGGGAGGTCCTCGGTTGGGCCCCAGACATGCTGGTGCGTGGTGATGGCCAGCTGAGGTGGGACAGATGGGTCCGCAGGGCCCGGCCTTCCCAAGCGTGCCATAGTGTTTAGATTGCATCATCATTTGTAGGTTAGTAATAGTCAACACATTCCAGGGTTAGGTATAACAGCATGCATAGATATTCCTATTAACCCAGACACCAGATACAGAACAGTTGCATAGCAAACAGAATACATGCATATATGGGACTACAGTGGTAATAAGAACAGCATGCAGGTACATTGATGGCACCATGCCACCAATGTTGGAATAATTCAATATAGCACATGCATGGGAACCATGCAAATATTTATCAAACAAGTGGACATTATCAGATTCATTACGTACCGGTTGGGGTGAGTATGTTGATTATTGTTGGAGAGAAGGTGGGGGGAGAGAAAGATGTCAATTAACAAATAGTATATTCATGTAGTCCACATTACTTTCCTAGTCAGTGATGTTATCTGTACCTTACAAGTCTTACTACACTACCCTATAGCCTTAGTTTGGACAGTGATATGGCTGTCATCATCATTACACATGACCCGGTTTTATCTGCAGTATACACCTCTTACCTGGTGTACCTGTGGAGGGAATGTTTGTTAACACTTACTATTTCTACACATACTCCCGGACTCCAGGTTGATGTTTTCCACTATGCTATCAATTCTTTCTGCACAGACTCTGGCCATGTGTTGAACACATGCTAGTGTGCCTGGAAATATCTAGAATATTGCCCTCTTCCACTTTAAGTGACCTGCCACACACATGTACATGCTTTCCTACACAGTTATATTATGTAGTACAGTGTGGCTGACAGTGACCAGTGATACTTTATTATTCAGATAAACTGCGACACTCACAATTCCTTGCAATACCAAAGTGAACAGTACCAGTACAGGTTATAATGGCCTGTATTTCTCAGCACAGTGTTCGTATCCAGCATACCTGTGGGACCAATGTTTGTTAGCACTACATGAGTGTTGCCTTACAAATTTCCGTATTACACATTAGTATTATGCACATACATCTCACTCTGTTACTGTACACACTCTGGTCACAGCCTGACGGCATGTGAGTGCAGATGGGACATACTTGAAATATCACTCTTCTAACAGTTTTGGGGTTGCTACAGTGACAGGTGTGTTATCATAGATGTTCGACAATCACTTGTATTCCCTGTTTGTTGGCTGAACATCTGGGATCATCCCACAGACTTACCAGGGGGACAGACAGCAGATATGGTCCATATACTTGACATTCTGGCCTCATCTGTACAGTTTGGGGGTATGATTCTGTATGCAGCCTAATTCCACTCCCAAGATTCAGACCATGGCTGTGTCTGCTACAACCTAAACACTGTCCATCAAAGTTGTGCCTACTCTACAGATATCATTGTATATCTCCTATCTGCTTTCTGTCTTATTAATCCCCTGTGCTTTTGCATTTTGACCTTGTATAATGACACTCTTATACAGATTTTCTACACAGTTATTTGTTGTAGGACAGTGTGGGTGACAGTGATGTGTAATACCTCATTATGCAGAGCAACTGCATATCATTCTTGTATTTCTGGTCACAGTGTTGGTATCTGACAGACCTGTGGGAGGAATGTTTATTAGTACTACCTGAATGTTCCTACACACAGTACCAGGTTCCACATTACCATTACACACATACATCTCATTCTGTTACTATAAACACTCTGACCTCAGCTTAACAAGTTGGGGTCTAAATGGGACATAATGGCTTCTTAGTCACATAAGGTATTGGGAAGTTGCTAGAGTTTCAGGTTTCTTGTCGTAGATGTGTGTCAATCAGTTGTATGTCTTGTTTGCTACCTATACATCTGGGATCATCCCACTGATTTCCCAGGGGGACAGGTTGATAGGCAATAGATATTGGACACTTTAATAGACATTCTGGACATATCTGTACAGTTGTGAGGTATGATTCTGTATGCAGGCTACTACCACTGGTAGTATTCAAACCATGGCTGTGCGTGCTAAAAAAAAAACAGTTCACATCTCAGTTTCATGTGCCATTCAGTTTTTGTTGTCTGCAATTTCCCTGTTTACCATCTAGTTGTATCTCAGTTGTACTAAATGGCCTCAGGAGATTACACCTGTCATATACTGGCATTCCTACACATTCAATTTATGGTGCACAGTGTGGGTAACAGTGCTTAATACCACAGTACTATTACATGATTGCAAATCTACATTACCATATGATAACAGAATATACACATGCAGTCCAGCACTTAGACCTGTTTTGTCAGAATATTACACTTTTATTGACATACAAACAATATGGGACTCTTCCTGCCATATTCTCTAGTGTATGAAGTACACGCCTTGAGCAATACAGGTTTTATATAGGCAATTGATTTACTACTACTTTTATTTTTATTTCCTATGACAGTAAATGCATGAGTATTACTGACTTGCCTCACGTCGCAACCTTGCCAGGTGACAGATGTGGGCCTCCTGGTTCATGGCCCACTCCATTGCAGCTGTGGGAGACATAAGAGGAATAATACCTATCCATGATATACCTGAGCTGGCAATTACACACATACTAGGGTGATACTTACACATGGCTGGAACATCCCCTGCCACTCTAGCCTCTTGGAGCCACTCCTCCAAGAGGTCCCCCTTCCACAGCTTCAGGTCACCATAGTGGTGCCTGACCTGCTCACCAGTTCGGGGTATGCCAGTGGCACTGGTGAGGTTGCAGGTGAGACAGTCCCAGGCATCTGCCTTATATTTGGAGTCCTGGTACTGGCCCTGCAGCAGTCTCTGTGCATGGTCTTTAACTAGGAGTCTTGCCATGACCTTGGACTCCTAGATGCACCAGCGCTGCACCTGGAAGCACACTCCTTCTTTCCTTACTGCCATAGTGCCTGCAAGGGAAATCTGCAACCAGTTATGAGATGTATTCCCACCTCTTCAGTTTACGTAGGGCCAATTTCCCACACTTTTCCGTGATTGGTCAGTTTTGAAAATGCTACGCTATGGGCAAACCTGCTTACCTAAGGTTGGCATTGTTTAAAGGGGTGAACCACGGGGAACAATGAGTTAGCTGGTCTACATATTGCTCACACCTCGTAAGTTGGCCTGTGCAATGCTTAGCATTGCTTACATTAGACCTTCATTATAATGCCTTTTTGGCATTGTGTTATTATTCATTACACCTTATATGTATGCCTGGTATCCCTGATTGATGTGTACGTACACTCTGTGGGGTCCTTATGTTTATTGGGGACTTCAACACTCTATTGCAATTACACCTCACTTTTGGGCTTATTGCTGTTCTCCAGTTCACATATTTATATTATGTAGTGGGTTATGGCACATATGACTGTATACTGATGCCTTCCACAGGTTCATTTTGGTTATACTATGTTGAGGACTTGTTTGCTACTACCTCAGTCTTCTGAACAAATGTGATGGCTTGGTGGATAACTGCTGGGACTATGGTGTATAGGGTCCTGGGTTCAAGACCTGCATGACTGTTTATTTTGTTGATGGGCAGAACAAGGGCCGTTGGATACAGACTGATTAAGGCACTTTTGAGCAGTTGCAAATGGGTTTGTGCAATGGTAAACACTGCTAAGCTGCCATTACATCTGCTTACAGAGAGTTAGTTTAGAATTGCTTAGCCAGGGGTCTATATTAGAGCATCGATGTTTCAAAACTTCGAATGTTCTAATATCGAACCCTATTATGCGAAAGCTGAAAACATCGAACATACAGAACAGTGAATTTTTTCCTAGGGAAAAAATTTGCCTTTCCAAAACACATACACACAACACAAGCACACCAAACAAACAGCAATCCATACACATACACCTAAAATCTTTCACCTAACCCTACACTAAACTATACACACACCACTAACTATCCACTTACCTTAATGCAAACCCTATCCCTAAGGTCTGTTACTATAGCATACTTACCTGACCCGCACCTTAACCCTAACTCACCTACCCTGCCCTTACACTCATGTCCACACAATCGCACACTTACCTAACCCACGCCCTAACCCTAACTCACCTACCCCGCCCTTACCCTTATGTCCAAACAATTGCACACTTACCTGACCTGCGCCCTAACCCTAACTCACCTAACCCACCCTAACCCTCACATCCACACAATCACATACATACCTAACCCGCACCCTAACCCTAACTCACCTAACCCACCTTAAACCTCACGTCCACACAATCGCACACATACCTAACCTGCACCCTAGCCCTAACTACCCTAACCCACACTCAATCGCACACTTACCTGATCCTGACCCGTAACCTTCCACCACAGCGCTGAAAATACCAAAGCAACAGAAACGAACTACCGAATTTTTTCCCTAGGAAAATATTCCATTTTCTGTTGCTTTGATATTTTCAGCTTTCTCGTAATAGGGTTCGATATTAGAACATTCGAAGTTTTGAAACTTCGATGTTCTAATATAGACCCCTTAGCCAGTGCAGGCATTGCTTACTGTCATGCAAACGGGCTTAAGCCCACTAACTAGTGCTTAAATATGCTTACTACTGCTGCTTATTTGTGCTTAAACCTGCTTACTAGTACCTTATTCATTATGACACTGACACCTCACATGTGCATTTACTGCAGTACAACAGTTCATAAATATATGTTATTTAGTGGGTTATGCAACAAAAATATTGGTCAAAATGTGCTTTTCCATGGAAAATGGAATGTGCTGCAGTGGGACTCGAGCTAGGAATGCCTGCTCATATGACAAATGCTCTGCCCACTACACTATTGCTATGTTACTTTATTTGGTTATATCTTCCTTGTTATCCTCTTCAGCCTTTTAAGCTGCTTTAACACTAGCTAAGCGATGGGCACACCCACGCTCCTACAGTTGGCTGTAATTGGATTTAAAAAAAAAAGGGGTTTCTTCATTTTATTTCTACATTCTGTTGCTGTTATACACAAGGGGGACTGTTGGTGGGGATATGCGGTTACCTGTGAGCGAGCTCGCTCATTGCATACCCCTTTCTGCTGTTCTACATTGTGAGGGCATGTTTATTTTGAGAACTCTGTTCTTAGACACACCCCCTGCACTCTTAAATGCTCCATGTAAGCCTAGGAGCTTGGGCAACGTGCCTCATTAATATGCATGGTGCGCTACCGTCCTGCTCCAAAACAGTTGCTTCCATGCAGGACTAAGATTAGTAAATCCGGAGGTATGTCTTTTAAGAGCAGACATCTGTTCAGTCAACCTTTAATAATGTAAGATATTTGAAAAATAAAGTTTGCCATTCATCTGGTCAACGTGAACACAAGCAGAAATAATACAATGTTTTATAGTCACCTTTCAAGCCATTCAAGGATCACCCTAGAAATATACATGTCTACTTAAAGTAAAATATTTGTTGAAAAGTCAATAAACAGCAATAGTACACAAATAATATCATAATCTCCACAAATAACAATGTAGTTTGTGATAGTAAAAGATACAACCACTTGTGATTCTGATGACATGAAGAACATGTGGCTTGGATGGTTACCAGAATATGCAAACAACGCATTTCAACCATTTGTAACTAAACTTCTCCAATTCTACTTGAGCATAGCAATTTTGCACACTGTTTTCTTGTTTAAAATATCCTTATGGTGGCATGGTACTGGTGGGGTTATCACTCATGCTCCCACCACTGAGGTTCCAGGTTAAAATCCCATAAAGGTGGAGTTTCAATGTTCACCCCTTGTTCGCATGGGTTTTATTCTGGGTACTCTGGTTTCCTCCCACAGTTCAAAGACATGGAGGTTAGGTGAATTGGTGATGTGAAATTGACCATGTGTATAATGTGCAAGTGAGTATTGTGGTCTGTACCCTGCAATGAGTGGCGCCTTATCCAAGATGTACCCTGCCCAGCACCCTATGCCCTCTGGAGATGGGGACCAGATCACCATGATCCTGAAATGGGAAAAAGTGTTTTTTAACAATGTGTGTGTGTGTGTGTGTGTGTGTGTGTGTGTGTGTGTGTGTGTGTGTGTGTGTGTGTGTGTGTGTGTGTGTGTGTGTGTGTGTGTGTGTGTGTGTGTGTGTGTGTGTGTGTGTGTGTGTGTGTGTGTGTGTCTGTGTGTGTGTGTGTGTGTGTGTGTGTGTGTGTGTGTGTGTGTGTGTGTGTGTGTGTGTGTGTGTGTAATATCCTCAGTAGCAGACATTGCGAATTGAAAGACTTTATATCTGGGAACAAACTATGAGTCATTTGAACTGTTGTACAAACATATTACATCCCCAAGATAGTATATGATGTGTACAAAAGTTTGGCTGTTGTTGCGAATTGTGTAATAAGACGTAAAATCAACCAGCTTTTCAGCATCTGCAAACTCAGTGGCCTGTGCCAGGTATGTGGCCTCCACTTGATAAGCCATAATGTTTCTGTCAAAATAAATAGTTAGAAATTGTTAATATTCCAAAAAATAAAACTTAGAAACAACAAAAAATATGTTTGTGACAAGTCCAAATTCTGGCATATTATCATTCTGTACTTTGTCAAAGATCATGGACTTCCTAGTTATGTATTTATTACCATTTATGACAAGCCACTTGAGTGATACAGCATAGTTTACCTCATTTAAACCAAAGAAGTCCCTCAGTTTTCCATGTAACTATTGTAGATCTTTCACCTCAGATACAAGTCCCATCTCCCTTTCACTTGAAAAAGTGGGATGCACTGAGCAGTCAACATTTTGACAGCTTTCATATATCTGGTTGTGTTTCATCAAGGACTTGCAAATATTTTTGAAATTGAGTTTGGAGGCCCATTGTTTAAAGAAACAATGTTTAGACTCGAACTACATACACATATGTCTGACCATTGTGCCCAATGATGTTATTTGTGATGGTAAATGTATCATATAATGCTATTTAGGTGTAAGGGTACAGTCTGAAAAAGCTCCTTCCAGTGCTTTAAATGATTTTCAATGAGCAGCTTCAACCTAGACATAGTTGCAATGGTTACAACAGGTACAAATACTATTTGTAAAACTTCTATTAAGTCAGTTATCAGTTGGATATATTCATTGCCCGGGATTCATGAAGCTTGCGCCAGGCGCACGCATAGCGTAGGCATCATAACGCCAAATATGGCCGCCGAGCGATTCAGGTACGATCTAATTCCATGTGCAGTACCGGCGTACACCAGATCTGCGCAGCCCCCGATGTAGGTATGCAAATCACCCCATGTGCAGTGTTGCACCATGCAAATGAAGGCATATAGCGATTCATGAAGTGGTGCAGGCGTAGCGTAAGCCCACGGAAATGAAAACCAAAAAACACGGTGTACATTTTCCCAAACATAACATCGGAGCTATGGAAGAGGGCCAGACGTGATCCTGAACAATAATTATGTTGGATTTAATGGGGGCATACATAAACAAATAATTGGAGTAGCTATGGGTTCCCCTTGTGGAGCCAGCTACGCCAATTTAGTACTGGCCCAGTGGGAACACGACTATGTATTTAAGGACAACAGTTTTCAGAAAGTCAAACTATATAACAGGTTTTTTGGACGACATTTTCATTATGTTTCAAGGTAACGTAGGGGATGCAAGCAACTTTGTTGAGGTTTTAAATAACAGCTCGCCATTTTTGAAATTCACATTTACCTTTGGTGAAGACACCATTAACTATTTGGATGTTGAATTGAAGAGAGACGACATCCACAGGGGTTATGTTGCTAAAACCTATGGGAAACCCACTCACTCTAACACTGTGTTACATTTTTCTAGTTGCCACCCACTACACCAGAAAAAAATCTGTTTTAAAGGGCCAACTAGTTAGAGCAGCAAGAATGACTATTGAAGACTCCGCCTTCAATGAGGAATGCACCTTGCTGAAATGCATGTTTATGAGTCGTGAGTACCCCGAATCACTGGTGAATGACACAATAGGAGAAGTTTGTAGGAAAAGGGGTTTGGGTTCTTTCAATCCCATTCTCACTTTGAAACAAACCAACGTGAACCTGGTAGAGTCAGATGAAGTCACATTACAGATTCTTGGTGTCCATTCTTCTAGCATGGGTCAAACCATTTTTTCCCAAGAGAAGTACAATAAAAAAAGTTTCATTACTTCTTTTTCATTAGAAGCTAAATATATTAGCAATGCACTTAGAAATAATTGGCAGTTGTTATCTTTTGATAAAGAACTCACGGAGAAAATAGGGGACAAACCTGTTATCATTTTTAGAAAGGGCAGAAACCTCAAAAACATTATGGAAAGACCTTCAATAAAGCATACTAGAACTGAAGGCACATACAAATGTGAGACATGCAACTATTGTAAATTTATATCTACAGGGTCCACATGTATAGTGAAGCAACATCTGTTTAAAGCAAAGGGTTGTTACAATTGTAACTCAAACTCAGTGGTGTATTTAGCTGTGTGCCAGTCATGCCCTGCCTTTTATATAGGGAAGACTGACAGAAAACTTAAAGAGAGAATTTACGAACACACGTACCACATTAAGAAGAAGAACAAGACTAACGCCCTTGCAAGACATTGTAATAACAACCCTTCTCACGCTTTCCTTTTTAAAGTTATAGACCAGGTACTTACAGATGAAAGAGGAGGACCCCAACAATTGTTATTAGAAAAAAAGGAACTCATTTGGCAACTTAAAATGAACTCTTACACGTCACCAGGGTTGAACGAAGTTACTTCTTTGACTTGGGTTTTAAAGTTAAGAAACCTGCTAAGATAAGACTTCTTTCACCATTATTTAAACCTCAAGTCTGGTTTTCAAAGCTTAATTCACAAATGTTTAACTTGAGAAACATTAGTTTTCTGACCACTGCAGCGCTTCGCTGTACTTTGACCCATACCTTATTTTATTTTATTATTTTTATTTGTATTTTCATTTTGCATAGTTTCATTCAAGATTTGTATGTTTTATTTTTGTCAGGTTCTGCATTGTGGTCTGACTTGATTTTTGCTTACTTCTAGACACATACACCTTTTTGCATAAGCAACAATGAGATCTTAATGTTTAGACCCACGGTATTTTGAAGTGCTATGTTTACCTATTGTTAATGTCATTGAACACCAACAGTTGTGGATTTACTTAGGTGTTGCATTTCTTTCTTTCTTTCTTTTGTCTTCTGCTACTTTATTTATTATCTTTTTCACACACAGTACAAACTCATTTGCAGAACAATGTGCCGTATTCATGGGCACGATTGTGAACTGATTTTTCATTTGTTTGGCTATCCGCCTTTTTCGCATGCTTAGTACCTGCATGGTTCTTGAATGAAGTACCATCTTGTGAATCCGGTGGTTTGTTTGTTTTGATTTAGACGTGTCTTCCACGCAATGCCTTGCCATATTTTTTCTGAAACAGCTGCATTTTGACTTGTTTTGGTTGCTACAACTGTGCATACTAAAAGCTTAGAAAGTGTTCTCTTCGCAGCTTGGTGCTTTACCCATTGCTCAAGGAACATTTTTAAAAAATTATTTTTCATATACTGTCATTGCATTCTGTTGGCGTTTAAATGACAAGCAATTTCTGTGTTAGATTTTTAACACAGAAATAAACGTATTCAGTTATTTAACATTAGAAATAACATTTCTTTTATTAGAAACACCTTTGAAATTCCGGTTATTGCAGATTCCTAGTTGAGTTGCACTGTTCATTTATTCATTTATTATTGATTCTTCATTATGCATTAGAGATGTGTACTCCTTACTACCTTTTCTGTTAAGGAATGGATATTATATTTGTATATACTTAGTTGCAAGCATTACTTCATCACAAGATTCTGTATGAGTTTTGTTTTACCCTATGAAAAGTTGTTTGCTAAAATGTATTTTAAGGGAAACAAACAGCATTTACACTTGATTAGGTTCATGAATCTTCAGTAAGACATTCTTGGTTACTTTTATCAAGTTCATGCTTCTTTTTTGAAAACTTTTTTATGTTTAACACCCTGTCTACACTAAGTGGACATTTATTTATGCTTTTAATGTAATACAACTGTAAATGTGAAGGTATGTCAGTGGGTTCAATTAAGGCAGCTGTTTGTAATTTTGTAACACACACCCCTTTTTTTGGGTTTTAAATTGTGTTTGATGATTTTTTTCCTTTGTCTGAAGAAGTCTTCCTACTAAGGGAGGCGAAAAGCACGTTACTTTTACATTTCCTAATAAACCTTTGGAGTTTTACACCTGCTGGTTCAGAACCTTTTGGTTTGTTTTTTGACAGTTTGTTTTTCTTCAGTTTTGGAATTGTTAGTTGTGCTCATGGCTACCGAACCCAGCTTGGGTTGCTCTGAGGATATTATCACTCAACCTTCTTTGCTGCCTGACTCTGGATCGAATGAAATGATGAACTTAACCCAATTAATCCAGCTTATGAATGAAAAACTTGAAAATCTTTCTACAAGGGTGGATAGTTTGTCACAAACAAACACTTCAGTGAGACCTAAAATCATGGCTAACTGTGCTCCCAGCACTCAAATACAATGGTGTTTGACTGCCTGTAATTGTTCTGGAAACGGAGCTACTAATGAAGGAGTGAACCACACTGGTGTACTACACCCACAACAGAATGAAACTAGTGGTGAAGTTTCCACTTTTTTTAATTCTACAAATGAAGCCTTCTTGGGGCTTATAGGGCTTCCTAACATGACTTAATGGTTAAAGTTACAACCAGTTTTTGGTTCCAACCACAACGAAAGGGTTGGTAGGGGCTCGGCTGGAGGAGGTGAGTCCTTACCTTCTAAATTAAAGGAAGTTGACAAGAAAATGTTGAAACTTAAAAAACTACAACTGGAAGTGAGTTACTTTGCAGAATGTAAGAAACAGGGAGTAGTACCGAAAGGTTTACGATCTTGGCAGTACCCATCAGGTTTGGAAGTTGGAACAGAATTTTACAATTAACTTCTTTCTTTATTTGACAGACATGGTACCGAACTTATGGACATGATGTGTAAGCATTATGCCATATCCATAGACAAATTGACAAATGAGGTCACTGGGTTGAATAATGACATAAGGACACAACCAGACTTTATGAGGTACTATTACGATTACAAGAGAGTGTTTTCATCAATTGACCAACAATTAGTTAAGAACTGTGAGACGAAATTAAAGAAACTAAGAAGGGACATTAATGACTACAAAAATGGATCTGCTTACCCTAAACCACCTCCCTCTCAGGGTAAAGGTATTTTTGGTCATCAAACCCAATGCAATAACTTTGTGTGTCCTTATGGTAGTAAAGACCCTGAGCCTGCAATGCGAGTAGGAACAGGTGTTGGAGAATTAGATGCATTTGAGGGAGATTGGAGAAATGATGACCCTGACTTGCGCCAAGCCAATAATTTGGCTCATAACAACCATTTTAACACTAATGACAGTAATGATTCTTTTTCCAACAGGGGCCAAAACCATCAACGGAGATACAATATGAGGGGCAGGAAAGAGAACATAAATTACAACAGATAACTTCAGCACCCGTCATTTTATCAAACAATACTGAAGACTTCAAAGTGTACAATTACTCTAATTTTAACATTAGACATGAACTTTGTAACCTTTTTAGCAAAGGACTGACCTTTGTACCTGATGAGCACTTTGACCTACCAGCAACTTTGATTGACTTGAAGTTATACATCCGAAAACTTAACCTGTCCTTGATTTTCTGAGACAAGCCTTTTGTAGAAGACCCCTTGAGGGTATCTAGTACTTACAATCCACCAATTTGCCCCCCCTTTATCTTTGTTTGAACACATGTGTGAGGCCGATTTCAGGGCTCTCTACACGACTAGAAAGAGGAATACCATTAGGAATGTTTCAGACAATGAAGTAGAAGCCTTGAACCTAGTCAGAACTTTACCGGCCAGAGTTTTGAAACCAGACAAAGGAGGTGGTTTGGTGATCATGGACAAAGAGGAATATGATAAGAAAATGTTGGACATTTTGAACAGTAACACCTATGTTAGATCAAGTATCAAAGAAATGAATATTGCATATAAAAAAAATGTTTCCTTCTTTAGGGACTTATTGATTGAAGGCTTGATCAGCATTGATATTTACAACTATATAGTGGTTCCTAACCCAAAAACACCTAACTTATTTGGTTTACCCAAGATTCATAAAAACCTTCAAAACCCCCCTATGAGGGCTTTAGTCAATGCTAGGTCTTCTATTACTTATGCTTGTGCCAAGTTCGTTGATGGGTTATTAAAGAAGTATGTGTCCCAAGAGTTACAAATAGTTAAGGACTCCTGGGCTTTTTTAGAAAACGTAGACATATTTGAATACTGTGACAACATTCATTTTCTTACAATAGATGTAGTCGACCTTTACTTCTCCATACCCCACGACATAGGGATTGAATACATCACCAGAAACCTAATAGCACATGGAGCGGAGAGTGATGAGATCCGTCTAATTCAAGAACTATTAGATGTGATCCTGAACAATAATTATGTTGAATTTAATGGGGGCATACATAAACAAATAATTGGAGTAGCTATGGGTTCCCCTTGTGGAGCCAGCTACGCCAATTTAGTACTGGCCCAGTGGGAACACGACTATGTATTTAAGGACAACAGTTTTCAGTAAGTCAAACCATATAACAGGTTATTGGATGACATTTTCATTATGTTTCAAGGTAACGTAGGGGATGCAAGCAACTTTGTTGAGGTTTTAAATAACAGCACTCCATTTTTGAAATTCACATTTACCTTTGGTGAAGACACCATTAACTATTTGGATGTTGAATTGAAGAGAGACGACATCCACAGGGGTTATGTTGCTAAAACCTACAGGAAACCCACTCACTCTAACACTATGTTACATTTTTCTAGTTGCCACCCGCTACACCAGAAAAAATCTGTTTTAAAGGGCCAACTAGTTAGAGCAGCAAGAATGACTACTGAAGACTCCGCCTTCAACGAGGAATGCACCTTGTTGAAATGCATGTTTATGAGTCGTGGGTACCCTGAATCACTGGTGAATGACACAATAGGAGAAGTTTGTAGGAAAAGGGGTTTGGGTTCTTTCAATACCATTCTCACTTTGAAACAAACCAACATGAACCTGGCAAAGTCAGATGAAGTCACATTACAGATTCTTGGTGTCCACTCTTCTAGCATGGGTCAAACCATTTTTTCCCAAGAGAAGTACAATAAAAAAAGTTTCATTACTTCTTTTTCATTAGAAGCTAAATATATTAGCAATGTACTTAGAAAGAATTGGCAGTTGTTATCTTTTGAAAAAGAACTCACGGAGAAAATAGGGGACAAACCTGTTATCATTTTTAGAAAGGGCAGAAACCTCAAAAACATTATGGAAAGACCTTCAATAAAGCATACTAGAACTGAAGGCACATACAAATGTGAGGCATGCAACTATTGTAAATTTATATCTACAGGGTCCACATGTATAGTGAAGCAACATCTGTTTAAAGCAAAGGGCTGTTACAATTGTAACTCAAACTCAGTGGTGTATTTAGCTGTGTGCCAGTCATGCCCTGCCTTTTATATAGGGAAGACTGACAGAAAACTTAAAGAGAGAATTTACGAACACACGTACCACATTAGGAAGAAGAGCAAGACTAACGCCCTTGCAAGACATTGTAATAACAACCCTTCTCACGCTTTCCTTTTTAAAGTTATAGACCAGGTACTTACAGATGAAAGAGGAGGACCCCAACAATTGTTATTAGAAAAAAAGGAACTCATTTGGCAACTTAAAATGAACTCTTACACATCACCAGGGTTGAACGAAGTTACTTCTTTGACTTGTGTTTTAAAGTTAAGAAACCTGCTAAGATAAGACTTCTTTCACCATTACTTAAACCTCAAGTCTGGTTTTTAAAGCTTAATTCACAAATGTTTAACTTGAGAAACATTAGTTTTCTGACCACTGCAGCGCTTCGCTGTACTTTGACCCATACCTTATTTTATTTTATTATTTTTATTTGTATTTTCATTTTGCATAGTTTAATTCAGGATTTGTATGTTTTATTTTTGTCAGGTTCTGCATTGTGGTCTGACTTGATTTTTGCTTACTTCTAGACACATACACCTTTTTGCATAAGCAACAATGAGATCTTAATGTTTAGACCCACGGTATTTTGAAGTGCTATGTTTACCTATTGTTAATCTCATTGAACACCAACAGTTGTGGATTTACTTAGGTGTTGCATTTCTTTCTTTCTTTTGTCTTCTGCTACTTTATTTATTATCTTTTTCGCACACAGTACAAACTTATTTGCAGAACAATGTGCCGTATTCATGGGCACGATTGTGAACTGATTTTTCATTTGTTTGGCTATCCACCTTTTTCGCATGCTTAGTGCCTGCATGGTTCTTGAATGATGTACCATTTTGTGAATCCGGTGGTTTGTTTGTTTTGATTTAGACGTGTCTTCCACGCAATGCCTTGCCATATTTTTTCTGAAACAGCTGCATTTTGACTTGTTTTGGTTGCTACAACTGTGCATACTAAAAGCTTAGAAAGTGTTCTTATCGCAGCTTGGTGCTTTACCCATTGCTCAAGGAACATTTAAAAAAAAATTATTTTTCATATACTGTCATTGCATTTTGTTGGCGTTTAAATGACAAGCAATTTCTGTGTTAGATTTTTAACACAGAAATAAACGTATTCAGTTATTTAACATTAGAAATAACATTTCTTTTATTAGAAACACCTTTGAAATTCCGGTTATTGCAGACTCCTAGTTGAGTTGCACTGTTCATTTATTCATTTATTATTGATTCTTCATTATGCATTAGAGATGTGTACTCCTTACTACCTTTTCTGTTAAGGAATGGATATTATATTTGTATATACTTAGTTGCAAGCATTACTTAATTTTATTTTATTTTTAATCACAAGATTCTGTATGAGTTTTGTTTTACCCTATGAAAAGTTGTTTGCTAAAATGTATTTTAAGGGAAACAAACAGTATTTACACTTGATTAGGTTCATGAATCTTCAGTAAGACATTCTTGGTTACTTTTATCAAGTTCATGCTTCTTTTTTGAAAACTTTTTTATGTTTAACACCCTGTCTACACTAAGTGGACATTTATTTATGCTTTTAATGTAATACAACTTTAAATGTGAAGGTATGTCAGTGAGTTCAATTAAGGCAGCTGTTTGTAATTTTGTAACACACACCCCTTTTTTTGGGTTTTAAATTGTGTTTGATGATTTTTTCCTTTGTCTGAAGAAGTCTTCCTACTAAGGGAGGCGAAAAGCACGTTACTTTTACATTTCCTAATAAACCTTTGGAGTTTTACACCTGCTGGTTCGGAACCTTTTGGTTTGTTTTTTGACAGTTTGTTTTTCTTCAGTTTTGGAATTGTTAGTTGTGCTCATGGCTACCGAACCCAGCTTGGGTTGCTCTGAGGATATTATCACTCAACCTTCTTTGCTGCCTGACTCTGGATCGAATGAAATGATGAACTTAACCCAATTAATCCAGCTTATGAATGAAAAACTTGAAAATCTTTCTACAAGGGTGGATAGTTTGTCACAAACAAACACTTCAGTGAGACCTAAAATCATGGCTAACTGTGCTCCCAGCACTCAAATACAACGGTGTTTGACTGCCTGTAATTGTTCTGGAAACGGAGCTACTAATGAAGGAGCGAACCACACTGGTTTACTACACCCACGACAGAATGAAACTAGTGGTGAAGTTTCCACTTTTTTTAATTCTACAAATGAAGCCTTCTTGGGGCTTATAGGGCTTCCTAACATGACTGAATGGTTAAAGTTACAACCAGTTTTTGGTTCCAACCACAACGAAAGGGTTGGTAGAGGCTCGGCTGGAGGAGGTGAGTCCTTACCTTTTAAATTAAAGGAAGTTGACAAGAAAATGTTGAAGCTTAAAAAACTACAACTGGAAGTGAGTTACTTTGCAGAATGTAAGAAACAGGGAGTAGTACCGAAAGGTTTATGATCTTGGCAGTACCCATCAGGTTTGGAAGTTGGAACAGAATTTTACAATGAACTTCTTTCTTTATTTGACAGACATGGTACCGAACTTATGGACATGATGTGTAAGCATTATGCCATATCCATAGACAAATTGACAAATGAGGTCACTGGGTTGAATAATGACATAAGGACACAACCAGACTTTATGAGGTACCATTACGATTACAAGAGAGTGTTTTCATCAATTGACCAACAATTAGTTAAGAACTCTGAGACGAAATTAAAGAAACTAAGAAGGGACATTAATGACTACAAAAATGGATCTGCTTACCCTAAACCACCTCCCTCTCAGGGTAAAGGTATTTTTGGTCATCAAACCCAATGCAATAACTTTGTGTGTCCTTATGGTAGCAAAGACCCTGAGCCTGCAATGCGAGTAGGAACAGGTGTTGGAGAATTAGATGCATTTGAGGGAGATTGGAGAAATGATGACCCTGACTTGCGCCAAGCCAATAATTTGGCTAATAACAACCATTTTAACACTAATGACAGTAATGATTCTTTTTCCAACAGGGGCCAAAACCATCAACAGAGATACAATATGAGGGGCAGGAAAGAGAACATCAATTACAACAGATAACTTCAGCACCCGTCATTTTATCAAACAATACTGAAGACTTCAAAGTGTACAATTACTCTAATTTTAACATTAGACATGAACTTTGTAACCTTTTTAGCAAAGGACTGACCTTTGTACCTGATGAGCACTTTGACCTACCAGCAACTTTGATTGACTTGAAGTTATACATCCGAAAACTTAACCTGTCCTTGATTTTCTGAGACAAGCCTTTTGTAGAAGACCCCTTGAGGGTATCTAGTACTTACAATCCACCAATTTGCCCCCCTTTATCTTTGTTTGAACACATGTGTGAGGCCGATTTCAGGGCTCTCTACATAACTAGAAAGAGGAATACCATTAGGAATGTTTCAGACAATGAAGTAGAAGCCTTGAACCTAGTCAGAACTTTACCGGTCAGAGTTTTGAAACCAGACAAAGGAGGTGGTTTGGTGATCATGGACAAAGAGGAATATGATAAGAAAATGTTGGACATTTTGAACAGTAACACCTATGTTAGATCAAGTATCAAAGAAATGAATATTGCATATAAAAAAATGTTTTCCTTCTTTAGGGACTTATTGATTGAAGGCTTGATCAGCATTGATATTTACAACTATATAGTGGTTCCTAACCCAAAAACACCTAACTTATTTGGTTTACCCAAGATTCATAAAAACCTTCAAAACCCCCCTATGAGGGCTTTAGTCAATGCTAGGTCTTCTATTACTTATGCTTGTGCCAAGTTCGTTGATGAGTTATTAAAGAAGTATGTGTCCCAAGAGTTACAAATAGTTAAGGACTCCTGGGCTTTTTTAGAAAATGTAGACATATTTGAATACTGTGACAACATTCATTTTCTTACAATAGATGTAGTCGACCTTTACTTCTCCATACCCCACGACATAGGGATTGAATACATCACCAGAAACCTAATAGCACATGGAGCGGAGAGTGATGAGATCCGTCTAATTCAAGAACTGTTAGATGTGATCCTGAACAATAATTATGTTGGATTTAATGGTGGCATACATAAACAAATAATTGGAGTAGCTATGGGTTCCCCTTGTGGAGCCAGCTACGCCAATTTAGTACTGGCCCAGTGGGAACACGACTATGTATTTAAGGATAACAGTTTTCAGTAAGTCAAACCATATAACAGGTTTTTGGACAACATTTTCATTATGTTTCAAGGTAACGTAGGGGATGCAAGCAACTTTGTTGAGGTTTTAAATAACAGCACTCCATTTTTGAAATTCACATTTACCTTTGGTGAAGACACCATTAACTATTTGGATGTTGAATTGAAGAGAGACGACATCCACAGGGGTTATGTTGCTAAAACCTACAGGAAACCCACTCACTCTAACACTATGTTACATTTTTCTAGTTGCCACCCGCTACACCAGAAAAAATCTGTTTTAAAGGGCCAACTAGTTAGAGCAGCAAGAATGACTACTGAAGACTCCGCCTTCAACAAGGAATGCACCTTGTTGAAATGCATGTTTATGAGTCGTGGGTACCCTGAATCACTGGTGAATGACACAATAGGAGAAGTTTGTAGGAAAAAGGGTTTGGGTTCTTTCAATACCATTCTCACTTTGAAACAAACCAACGTGAACCTGGCAGAGTCAGATGAAGTCACATTACAGATTCTTGGTGTCTACTCTTCTAGCATGGGTCAAACCATTTTTTCCCAAAAGAAATACAATAAAAAAAGTTTCATTACTTCTTTTTCATTAGAAGCTAAATATATTAGCAATGTACTTAGAAAGAATTGGCAGTTGTTATCTTTTGAAAAAGAACTCACGGAGAAAATAGGGGACAAACCTGTTATCATTTTTAGAAAGGGCAGAAACCTCAAAAACATTATGGAAAGACCTTCAATAAAGCATACTAGAACTGAAGGCACATACAAATGTGAGACATGCAACTATTGTAAATTTATATCTACAGGGTCCACATGTATAGTGAAGCAACATCTGTTTAAAGCAAAGGGTCATTACAATTGTAACTCAAACTCAGTGGTGTATTTAGCTGTGTGCCAGTCATGCCCTGCCTTTTATATAGGGAAGACTGACAGAAAACTTAAGGAGAGAATTTACGAACACACGTACGACATTAAGAAGAAGAGCAAGACTAACGCCCTTGCAAGACATTGTAATAACAACCCTTCTCACTCTTTCTTTTTAAAGTTATAGACCAGGTACTTACAGATGAAAGAGGAGGACCCCAACAATTGTTATTAGAAAAAAAGGAACTCATTTGGCAACTTAAAATGAACTCTTACATGTCACCAGGGTTGAACGAAGTTACTTCTTTGACATGTGTTTTTACGTTAAGAAACCTGCTAAGATAAGACTTCTTTCATCATTACTTAAACCTCAAGTCTGGTTTTTAAACCTTAATTCACAAATGTTTTACTTGAGAAACATTAGTTTTCTGACCACTGCAGTGCTTCGCTGTACTTTGACCCATACCTTATTTTATTTTATTATTTTTATTTGTATTTTCATTTTGCATAGTTTCATTCAGGATTTGTATGTTTTATTTTTGTCAGGTTCTGCATTGTGGTCTGACTTGATTTTTGCTTACTTCTAGACACATACACCTTTTTGCATAAGCAACAATGAGATCTTAATGTTTAGACCCACGGTATTTTGAAGTGCTATGTTTACCTATTGTTAATGTCATTGAACACCAACAGTTGTGGATTTACTTAGGTGTTGCATTTCTTTCTTTCTTTTGTCTTCTGCTACTTTATTTATTATCTTTTTCGCACACAGTACAAACTCATTTGCAGAACAATGTGCCGTATTCATGGGCACGATTGTGAACTGATTTTTCATTTGTTTGGCTATCCGCCTTTTTCGCATGCTTAGTACCTGCATGGTTCTTGAATGAAGTACCATCTTGTGAATCCGGCAGTTTGTTTGTTTTGATTTAGACTTGTCTTCCACGCAATGCCTTGCCATATTTTTTCTGAAACAGCTGCATTTTGACTTGTTTTGGCTGCTACAACTGTGCATACTAAAAGCTTAGAAAGTGTTCTCATCGCAGCTTGGTGCTTTACCCATTGCTCAAGGAACATTTTTAAAAAATTATTTTTCATATACTGTCATTGCATTCTGTTGGCGTTTAAATGACAAGCAATTTCTGTGTTAGATTTTTAACACAGAAATAAACATATTCAGTTATTTAACATTATAACTAACATTTCTTTCATTAGAAACACCTTTGAAATTCCGGTTATTGCAGACTCCTAGTTGAGTTGCACTGTTCATTTATTCATTGATTATTGATTCTTCATTATGCATTAGAGATGTGTACTCCTTACTACCTTTTCTGTTAAGGAATGGATATTATATTTGTATATACTTAGTTGCAAGCATTACTTCATTTTATTTTATTTTTAATCACAAGATTCTGTATGAGTTTTGTTTTACCCTATGAAAAGTTGTTTGCTAAAATGTATTTTAAGGGAAACAAACAGTATTTACACTTGATTAGGTTCATGAATCTTCACTAAGACATTCTTGGTTACTTTTATCAAGTTCATGCTTCTTTTGAAAACTTTTTATGTTTAACACCCTGTCTACACTAAGTGGACATTTATTTATGCTTTTAATGTAATACAACTTTAAATGTGAAGGTATGTCAGTGGGTTCAATTAAGGCAGCTGTTTGTAATTTTGTAACACACACCCCTTTTTTTGGGTTTTAAATTGTGTTTGATGAATTTTTCCTTTGTCTGAAGAAGTCTTCCTACTAAGGGAGACGAAAAGCGCTTTACTTTTACATTTCCTAATAAACCTTTGGAGTTTTACACCTGCTGGTTCGGATCCTTTTGAGTTTGTTGTTTGACAGTTTGTTTTTCTTCAGTTTTGGAATCATTCTGTACTTTGGCAAAGATCATGGACTTCCGAGTTATGTATTTATTACCATTTATGACAAGCCACTTGAGTGATACAGCATGGTTTACCTCATTTAAACCAAAGAAGTCCCTCAGTTTTCCATGTAACTATTGTAGATCTTTCACCTCAGATACAAGTCCCATCTCCCTTTCACTTGAAAAAGTGGGGTGCACTGAGCAGTCAACATTTTGACAGCTTTCATATATCTGGTTGTGTTTCATCAAGGACTTGCAAATATTTTTGAAATTGAGTTTGGAGGCCCATTGTTTAAAGAAACAATGTTTAGACTCGAACCACATACACATATGTCTGACCATTGCGCCCAATGATGTTATTTGTGATGGTAAATGTATCATATAATGCTATTTAGGTGTAAGGGTACAGTCTGAAAAAGCTCCTTCCAGTGCTTTAAATGATTTTCAATGAGCAGCTTCAGCCTAGACATAGTTGCAATGGTTACAACAGGTACAAATACTATTTGTAAAATTTCTATTAAGTCACTTATCAGTTGGATATATTCATTGCCCGGGATTCATGAAGCTTGCGCCAGGCGCACGCATAGCGTAGGCGTCATAACACCAAATATGGCCGCCGAGCGATTCAGGTACAATCTAATTCCATGTGCACTACCGGCGTACGCCAGATCTGCGCAGCCCCCGGCGTAAGTATGCAAATCACCCCATGTGCAGTGTTGCACCATGCAAATGAATGCATATAGCAATTCATAAAGTGGTGCAGGCGTAGCGTAAGCCCACGGAAATGTAAACCAAAAAACACGGTTTACATTTTCCCAAACATAACATTGGAGCTATGGAAGAGGGCCAGATCCAGGTATCACAACGTGAACATATGCCAATGGTGAAATACACAGCCAGTGGCATAAGAAAAGATGCACAACATGTAAATAACAACATTTAATGTCATGTACACAGTAACGCACAGCAGAACCACAGGGCATGTGTGCGGAAGCTGTAACATAAAGAAATAATATAAAAATGTCATAAAATCGCAACGTAATAGAAATCAGGTTTACAGCATAACACACAATGGTAGGCATGGAACACCACAACCAAGGTGCAAGGGTTGCTAAGGGCTTACGATAGTGTTCAGCGCGGTAACCATGAATTAGTAGACAATGCCATGCAAATGAGGCAGATAATACTGAATCGCAAAAGTACCGCTGGAGGAAGGTTGTACCATACGGTGCAGCGGTATAACACCGAGGAGTGACTCAGAGGAGATACATGACATCAGCAGAGGGGTTTGCCACTGTAGCACTAAGCACATTGGAGCATTGTAAATCTGGCCTGTCCGTTGCTAAGCAAAGCTGCAGGATAGGGGTGGGGAGGAATCGTTTAGCTGAGAGCACACATGGTGGCCAAAAGCGCATGTGTATGAGGATGAAAACGTGCCCGAAACCCAGGAATTGGATGCACGCGCTGCAAACAATAGCAGAAACAGGAAGGTCAGGGGAAGGAAAGGAAATGCGGAAGTAGGATAATTGAAGTACTAATGAGCAATCAACACCAATCAACCCACGAAGTCCAATCGACGGCAGCTGACAATTCCGATTGCAGAAACCTGCAAAACAGGATAGGGGAGGCATGTGAATGCAAACAAAGGAGGGGAGGTATTGGATTGCAAAGATAGGAGACCTGACACAGCAGAGCAAAGCAAATCGACAGCAGACCAGCAGTAGCACACATAACACAAGATACTCCAGGTCCAGGAAAGCACAAATGAAAGTAGGCTGCAGGTTGCACGCCAGAATATGGTAGGTGCAATGTGCAGACATGTAAAGGGAAGGTCAAGAGATAATCCACGGCAGGCAAATGTAATTCAACACCAAAGGCATCACAGTAGTAGTTCCGGCAGTAAAACACGTAACATAACCTGTAGCTATGAATGTACATACACACCCTATGACATCATCGGTGTTCACAGCACAATAGTATAAAGTGTGTAAGCACCCAACACACACCTGTGTATTCCCAAACACCGCACCATAGGTGTAAACACACGGGGAACTTTTAA
Organism: Protopterus annectens; assembly: GCF_019279795.1. Lineage (NCBI taxonomy): Eukaryota > Metazoa > Chordata > Ceratodontiformes > Protopteridae > Protopterus > Protopterus annectens. The sequence continues at coordinate 493,980,678 of NC_056732.1, forward strand.
AATGTACATGTTGGGAGCTGCCATAGCTGTGATTCATCAGCATGTGTTAGAGACTGACGGTGTTGTGGAGGATGATGCCGACAACCACTGCAGGCCTCGGAGGAGAAGGAGAGTGTTCAGACCAAGGGTAACCTACCAGGGGCTACATGACCTGGCGATAGTAGAGCATTACAGGGTGGACAGGGACATCTTACAGCAAATAGTGGAGCTGTGCCGGCCACGCCTGAGAACCAGAAACAACAGAGGGGAACCCATCCCAGTGGACACGAAGGTATGTGTAAACCTGAGAATACTGGCCACAGGTACCTTTCAAAGGCCAACTGGAGATATAATGGGTATCTCACAGGCATCAGCATCCAGGGTACTACACCAGTTCCTGGATGCCATGTTACCACATGCCAATGAGCAGATATACTTCCCCAGAACTCAGGAGGAGTTGGCCAGCAATATGCGTCACTTCCACCATGTGGCACAATACCCAGAGATACTGGGTGCAATAGACTGCACGCACATACAAATCAAGTCACCACCCGGTGAGCAGGGTATGCGCTACATAAACTGCAAGGGATTCCACTCCATCAACTGCCAGGTCGTGTGCAACGCCCAGGGCATTATCATGGATGTGTGTGCTGGCAGCCCTGGAAGCTACCATGACGCCCATATCTGGCATGCCTCACAGCTGTATCAGGTATTTGTCAGGGGGGACATCCCACATGGCCATCTCGTGGGGGATGCTGGCTATGCACTGGAGCCGTAGATGATGACTACCATCAGAAATGCACACACACCCATGCAAGAACGCCATAATGAGGCACACGCACAAACCAGAATCATCATAGAGCGTGTGTTTGGGATGCTGAAATCACGGTTCCGGTGCTTGGATACATCTGGTGGAGCCTTGCAGTACTCTCCAGGCACGTGTGCCCACATCGTCATAGTATGTGCCATGCTACATAATATGATCCTGCGGAAGCAGCTACAGCAGGGACAAAATGGTGAAGGCCCTTATAGCCCACCGCAATTGCCAAGGCCAGTACAGGCACAGAGGGATTCAGACCATGAACACACTGTGCCAGCCCCAGTAGGCAGATGGAGGCATGCCCAATATGCCTACGTCTTGGCAAAGAGGGAAGGTATAGCACATACACTGACCATGTAGGCCCCTACGGACTGACACCTCTCCACCTGCACACACAGTAAAATGGATGGCACACAAACATGACCACCTGTAAATTGTAATGTATAGGTGGCCCAATGTGTGACTCCTACATAGGCAGCCCTCAAACATTGTAAACACAACAGCCAGTGCAACACGGAATGCCAACATGTGAACAGTACATGAGTCTTACAGCATATGGTGGTGCTGTGTGCCTGTCATGTTCCCCGCCAGATATATATATATATATATATATATATATATATATATATATAGATATCGATATATATATATATATAGATAGATAGATAGATAGATATATAGATATATATATATATATATATATATATATATATATATATATATATATAGATAGATAGATATATAGATATATATTTATATATATGTACACATATGCATATATATAATACAGATAGAAAGGGCAATAGAGGGATATATGGTGATATAGATGGATTCAGCGATCTCTGCAAATATAATAGATAGTTCAATGATATTCATAACATCTTGGAGGTACAAATAAATAGGATACCGCCAACCATGGAATGTGTAACATACTGACATGCGTAACCACAAGGCTGAAAGACCGATAGAACACAGTACCGGAACAGTACATCCGCGAGTAATAGTATGATGATATGAAGGGACGGTTACTCACCGCTGACAGTGTCACAGTCCACGTAGGTACTGTGTTCAACTGTGTCTGTGAGTGCCATAGTCTGTGTAAGTGTGCATTGAGGGTGCTGTGTGCGTTTCTGTGTGACTGTAATGTGTGTGTGTGTGTCCACAACATGTGTATGTTGGTGCCAAGTTAGAGGCAGCTCAGTATGGTAGGTGTGGGTATAGCTAGCCGTAGGCATACGGTTACTACCTGTACCACAGTAGGAGGGACATTCCCACCCTGGGCAGGTATGTCCTGACATAAAACAGTACAAAGGGCAAATGTCCGAGATGGTAGGACATAAATATGTCCCATATATAATGTAACAGTCATATTTAATAGTTATGCCTGTATGTAAGAAACTTTAGTGTTACATGCAATATGATAAGTATCCAAAGTCACACAACAATAGGTATGTATTGAGGATAAAAGTATGTGCTACCTGTGTACTGACCGTGGCTACGTGTTGGCCTGTAAACACCGCTTTGTGTCCCACAAGTGTCCAACAATGACCATATGATAAGGTGGCAACCCATGGCAAACAGGCTCTTTTAACAACACAACCACAATGACTGCAAATATCTGGGACAGAAATACAAGGGATAGCTGTCACCTACACATATCCCCTGATATATCGCTGCAATTACGAAGGTATACAAGTAGCAAGCTCACCTGCAGATGATGTAGAAACCAATTAACAACGGCCCAACGTACAATCCCGTAACATAAGTCTACTAACTGTTAGCTCTCTAATTAGGGACAGAGCCCACACACATATATACGGAATATGTAAAAATGCAAGGCCCACAAACTGTATATGTTACGTACAACCACTGACATCCCCCACACTAGAAACTAAAGCAATGCAAACTGTAATAGCAGCAAAAACATCCAGTCAGTCAGTTACATCTGCAGAACCCTCAACATACCGTGTGAGAGACACAATTAAAGGCGACATGCAAAATTGCAGGCATTGTATAATGGAGCAAACAGTCATGTTACAGGTTTTGATTGCAATACTCCGTTATGAGACGTCGGGATGACAGGTACACCCACATGTTGAACCAAATACTCTACCTGTCACACACAATCCACGGGGGACATAAATCCAAACTATACTTGTCTCCATGCATAGCAGTTGCAGTTACACATAACAAAACAATACAGACTGTCTCCCCGAAGGTAGGGCAAATAGGCAACGCCCAAGTGGAGAATCCAATTATACCCCACTGTTGCCACGTAATTGGCGAATGGAGTAGCTGCACAGCTGATATGCAAGTAATTAGTCACTCAGGAACACCAATTGGCGGGAAGAATCCACATGTTTCAGGTATCAGCGTATATAAGGATGACTTGCCAGACATTCAATCCGTATGCTCATACCGAATAACAGTTGAAACACTGTGAGAGAGATAAAAATGAAACGCCGTAACGACAATAAGGTATGTAGAACGCCCGATATGTAAGGTTATGCATAGCATGATCTGTATTAATTAGTTTTACTGTATGTATAGCCTGGTTTGCATTAATTAAACGTGTCCGCAATGCATAAAGTGGGGAAAGGTATTGATGTAGTGATGGCTTGCTGAGCATACTAATGCTTGTAGAATCTGTGCGTCCAGCAGTGGGACACAAGGTACACAGCACAGACACCAGAGGGGAAGCTACATGAGGCCATTAAACAGAACAATGCCATACAACCTGCCATCAGTGGTAGGGTATGTCTAACAAGGACGTGCCATAGCAGGGGATAGTATATGTTGATATAGTGTCACAGCACGCATGTGTGTGGGTAAATAACATTAATGACATATGTAAGGTGGTTCCGCTGAGCAAGTATGCTTTGCATCATGGGATACTATGTGAAATATGTGTAATGTATAGTATTATAGGTAGATATGACAGATAGTCTACACAGCATAACAGGCACATCATGCATACCACAGGTATTGTCTATTGGTATGTATAATAACAGGATACATATGGCCTGTAGGTATGGGACATAGTAATAGCATGATAGCTAAACTAAATGGAAGGGCTACCAAGTAATCATGCACAAAGGACATGTAATAGCTGCACAGGTGCACAGTGGGGTACTATGCAGTCTGTCAAGTCCATGTGTAAGCACAACTACAGTGTTCACACTAGTGGCACCTCTCCAGGGTAGTGTCCTGTGAAGATCAGAGCCAGGTGTCACCTGCACCACTGCACAGTACAGCCACTGCAGTGATCCCAGGCCTACATGTGTCTCCCAACCACAAAGGGAGGTATCACATGAACAGTGCTACTGAGTGTCCCTGCGTGATGTACACAGGACTTATGTTCCACAGCATGGTGAGTGTCCTGTTTGGGAATGTAACCCAGAAGCACATCCCACTCATTGTGGCATGTGTGCACATATCCATGAGCATGTTGCTGACAGTGGCCTCTGCGTATGTTGCGTATGAGGAGTATATCCATCAATAATGTTGTGGACATGGGCCCTGTCTGATCAGCAGAGGTCACCCCTGAGTATGTAGTATGCAAATGTGTACAGATGTGGTGTCCATAGTGCAGCCGCATATTTAAACTGTCGGAGCTCAGTAAACATCATGGCGTGTTAATGTTGTGGCATGTAAAGCTGTAACTGTTGTGTAAGATACACCCTAAATGGGGTGGTGTACCCTTGAATGTGTGTAGATGTCCTGAGTTCAGAGGTACAATGGGTGCCTATGTACCAGTTACACACCCAGTACAGATAGGTGTGGCCATGTAGGAGGATATCCACGCCACAGTGGCAATACGGTAATCACAGGAGTGGGTGCGACATATGTGTGTACTGCAAACATGTACAATGTGATATGTATGTAGGGGACTACCATCCATGTGATAGTCAGTGGGTGAATGGTGTAATGCAAAGGTGATGTGCATGCACCTTGTGTCATGCAGCTTGATGCCATGATAGTCATATTATGTATCTGTCACAGCGACACCCGTATGGTTGGAGTCAGTATCAGCTGGTGGAGCAATCATGGTGCCCGGTATGTAGGGGTTCTAAAGCTAGGCAGGGAAAGTCCCCTGTGCCAGCCTGTTCCACAGGGAAGCATATACTTAACATGAGGGGCCCTATGACCGAGGACTGTGGTATGCCAAAGTACCTGACATGTAGTAGGTACTATGGTATGCTGGCCTCACTGTGTGTCCTGTCCATGAGCCACATAGCATAACATCCTGAGACACAGGGTACGATGTGCAGGTGGATGTGTATGTTGTCAATACCAAAATGGGGAATGGTGCTGAAAGGCAATGAGAGGACAATGTAGGATGTGTGGACTCCCGTACCATCAGCAACTGCCCTGGTAACTGTATGGAAGGAGTCCACCATGTGTAGGGGCCATGCTCTGGCCTTAACAAGCTCAACCTGGGTGGCAGCAGAGGACGGGAGACCAACAATGTCTCTGAGAATGACGTCCTTGATGATGTGCCCCATAGCAGAACAGTCCAGTCAGGTGTGTAGGACTATAGTCCCACTCATGCAATGCGGTGCCACCTGTGTGTAGTGTGATAAATGCTGCTGTATGCCATTCAGGGTCTACAATGTCCGAAACAAGGCTATTACTGAATATGGTGGCCTAGTGGGGAGACAAGGAATTCAGAGGTTGGTGGACATCACAGCCTGGGACGTTGGAAGGTGACATGGGGCCAGTGTCCCAGGACACATAGAGTGTAGGTCAGTACTGTGTAGGTGTGACCACAGGGACAACACAATGTTCATATATGGATTGCGGCCCTGTAGTTAGTGAGTGAGAGGGTGTACTGTCAGCATTGAATCCATCCTCCAGCATGTTGCCAACAATACCTGGGTCTGCAATGTTCCTGAGTGACTGTTGTATGTGACAGCAGATGTGGGTGTTGCCATCGAATACTGACATACCACCATAATGCCTGGTGGTACACCCCGGAATGTGTGGCATTCATGTTTACGTAGCTAGTCTTGGAGTATGCGATGAGGGACCCTGTGGCTCCACCATGGCTGACCAGTGAGCCACCCCACACATGGGAATGTACACCACTGTGCAACAGCCTACACCTGTTGTTGTACATCATATGTCCATGGAACATGACCACCAGAGTGGCGTCTGTTATCTGGTGTGTACCATCATGGCTCTGTGTGGAATAGCATGATCCATGCAGTTGTGTACATGTTAATTAAGTGCACTGGGGTATGTGTCAGCATTTGTATGTGCATTGTCCATCTGCACGGGTGTCATGATTTTAACAACCGCTGTCAGCAGACGTCTGTAGTAGGTGTAGTAGTGCACATGTACTGTGCATGCTGTGATGGGTGTGTTTCCGGGATGTGGCTAACAAGGTAGATTAGCATATGTTTGGAATCCACCAATGAGGGGATAACCCCAGGTGTGTAACACCAGTCACATGGTGGTAGTGTTCATGCCAAGGGTAATGTAGGTCTTGGAGGTGTTGTGTATGTGTTGATCCAGCAGAGTAGAGGGTATGACTCATGGATGTGTCGGTGCATGAGTGGCTATCCCAGTGAAGTGTGGGGTAGTGTCAGTCACACATCAGTAGTAGCTGAGGCCCACTGTCCACTATACCACCATAGAAGGTATGTTACCTGTGGGGTATGATGTTGACTCTGTCGCTTGTTACAATGTGTATAGCGGTCCCAGACACAGTTAGTTGCATGTGGAACATCTCTGATGCATTGTGCTAAGCAACTTGCCAGGATGTGTGCAAAACATAGTGGGATATGGAAACCCCTCAGCTGTGGGTGTGCCGATCCAGGTATGTGCCTGGAAGGTATGGTCCGTCTATAACCTGTCATTGCAGGTGTGCTCTGCAGAGCCTACAGGCAGGTCCCAGTTACTGCAGAGATGTTGGAGTGGTGCACTATAAGGTGTGCCTTGCCTGCGTGCGTCACAGGGGAAGATGCAAGCAATGTGTCACATGACCCCATGTCACGCATGTCAGTTACCGCCCTGCCAGTGACAGTTATAGGAAACTGTGCAGGACAGGCAGTATAGCAGCAGCAAGAGCCTAGCATGTGAGCTGTACTCCCAGGGCCAACAGGTGCAAGTCATCTGTGCCACAGCATTGTGTTTGACGAGGATAGTCATAGCGGACAGATAACACATGCCTGTGGAATGACTATAGGAGCATAGGCAACTGTTGAAGTGACACAGTCGGTCATTGTACAGTGGTATCATGTCTGGACGAATGCAAAATGCTCCCCAGGGCTAGGCCCACACCCTCAGGGCTATAAGACTGGTGAGCTATTGCATGTCCCTGCACACGTACTCTGTGAAGTGGCATCACAGGGCAGTCACACTAACATGGTGAATAACAGACATATCATACCTGGTGAGGTGTGGCATGGGTGCATAGGTTATGTTGCAGAAGCAGTTACCTGACAGCAACATGTAAGTGACTAATGCCTTGTGTAGCCTGCTGTGTGGAACTGCAGTGTGACACCCTACAGAGTCAGCTATGACTGGTGTATTGTGAATGTTATAACACACTATTGGCTGTATGTGGTGGGCACACATGAGTCTGTGGGCTATAAGCTGGTGATGTTGTCTTCCATGACGGGGGCTACCTCTGGTGCCTACAGTGAGTATGGAGACGTACTGCACAGGTTGTCCTCGTAGGTGTGGCCAGTGGTGTAGATTATGTGAGACTATGTGATGGGTGGGGTGTGTTGAGAATGTTACACATCCCCAAATGACTGTCAGGTGCAGTCAGGGTTGGCGACAGCATTACCCCCAGCCATAACTGTCAGCCTCTTGTCCCCAAATTGAGGAATATTAGCCCTCATACAGTGTGACAAATGGGCGAAACGTGGAACACTTACAACTGGCGTACTAACAGCGTCAACTAGGAAGGCCATATGATGGCTAAAATAGGCTGGTGTTACGTATAAAACAGATATTCCAATGAATTACTATGATTCTCATCTATCTAGCCATGGCTAGCAGGTAAACTATGTACAACAATGAATGTGTGACAGACCCTTCCAATGTGGAACCTTGAGGAACATGCACCTTTTAGAACCCCAAATTAGGTACGTTCCCCGTAATGAGGTACACCTGAGAGCTATGGGCCCAGCACGGCTGCAGACGTGCATCCCCCACAGGCTGTAGTGCTGTATGTTGGGAAGTGAGCATTGAATGTGTACACAAGACAATTGCTCTATTGCCACATGTACGACATATCCCTACTATAGACAGGCAGTAGCACTGGTACGTGACAGTTGGACATGCCTGCATTTACAACCATGTCCCACAGGATATGTGCGTTACGTGTGTACAACAGCTGTCGTACCTTAAGCAAGCTGGAAAGTGTAGAACAGCCAGTGTACCTGTGGAAATGGTGTGGAATGGGCGCTATAGTAATCATTAGCTCATGACATGCTCACATGTTCTGAACAAGTGCCTAGCATGACCATACAATACAGATAGGGTGTTGGATAATATCAACCCACAAGTGGTGATGACAGTCATTTAGGGTGGCACCGCACTATAACCCTGCTGAGTATGGTGTGCATGTCCATGAACCATTAGAACTGTAGATGTTAGCAGTACAGATGTACAAGATAGCATGGATATTTGATTACAAATACCTTTGCATGTCACAGGTGTGTTCCACCAGTGGCCTGTTGTCAGACCCACAACTACAAAAGGTGCAAGAGTGTCATGTGCACAGCACATCTGTGCCAGATACAGTAGAACAGGGCTAATGTGTTGTACCCCACCCTCATTGTAGCCCATACCACACACACAAATGTTAGGCATCTGTGTATGTAAGGCTGTGAATGGCCATGACCTATCAGTGTAGCTGTGGCAGTGTTGTGAACAACATACAGAATGGGCTGTGTGTGTGTGAGGTGTGTGGCATATGTGCACAGTTTGATGGATGATACCAGCGCTGTCACTGCTAGGTGAACATCCCTGTACCCATAAACTGCTACCTAGGCTGTGGTCAACATAATGGACACTGTGTAAAGGATGGTGCTGTGCAGTGCACCCCCGACATGGTGACGTCTCCAGGCCCCTTAGGTAGTCATCTAAGGTACCCATGTCATGTCAGGGTGCCATCCATGAGCACGGAGATCAGTGGCCAGGCATATACAGCACTGTGGTGACCAATATTGGATCACATACCACCTGTAAGGGGTAATGGCTATGCATGGATGTGCGATAACAGCCTTCACAATCCACACCTCCACTATGCAGCATGCCGTCTACCTTGCAGAAGGACATTTGCTACACCATGATGATGGACATGCTACATGTCTATATCCTGATCTATATGACATATGTCATGGACAGCCACCGTCCTAATGTTAGGATCGTCACAGGCTGGACAGATCCCTGTGTCATATATGTGACATACCGACATACTCCCACCATACCATGCAACCCTGTCCATTAAAGCTGCAGATGTCATCCCAGTCATACATGGTGTGATGGCCTCATGGTAGATGGCCTCATGGTAGATGTACTATCAATTGACCGGATCAGTAATGTGGCACTGATGCAGCTTGCGGTGGCACAATGGCTATCTGTAACAGTGTGGAAACCATGCCCACACATGCTATGGTTGATAACCATCCATGCGAATGTCATCTGACTATCCATTGTCCCATGTCTATCACATGTGTAATACAGGCGATCCGTGTCAGGATGTTGAACAGTTGTACAGTGCTGTGTAGATGTATATGGCAAAACACATGCATGTACAGGTGTCCATGTGTATGTGTGCATTGTCACTGCTCAAGTCCATTCCGGCTGTGTCTGTGTTGATATGTGACATGTGCACAGCATCCAGGTCAACAGTAGTACCGTGGACACATTGAGGCATGCGCAGATAGGTAAGAACACAAGTGCAGGCAAATAGACATGCCCACAGCAAGACAGCATGTACATGGAGTATGAACACTGTAATGAGGTGACACACATATACGGTGATGATATCCAATGCATAATGGGTGTGACATGTGTGACACAAACACATCAGTCGTGTCAGTGTCATGGTGCTTTGCAAAGATAACTGTGCAGATGCAGTAGATGTCATAGAAATGTATGTGCGGCAGTATCTCTGTACATCTCTGAAACTGTGACCTGTCACCATCATTATGTTTTACAGATAATGCCCCGTACACGCCTCCCAGCATACACCCACCAGGAGGATGATGTCCTCATCCCACAGCTCCATGACAACTATGACTTGTTGTTCAGCCATGTGCCACAGCATGCCCAGCAGCAGGATGACCTGTGGCAGGATCTACGCAGGAGGGTGAACGATGTGGGTGGCCATAACCGCACCTAGCAGCAGGTGCGCAGACACTGCACAGACCTGATACGACATGCAAAACAGCATGCCACTGCAATCGCCAGGGAACAAGGTGGAACAGGTGGTGGGCCACCAACCCAGCCCCCACTCACACACACCGAGGAGCTACTGGCCAGTCTGGGGACACCCAGGGAACAGCATCCAGAAACACTAGCTGCCATCGTGAAGGTGGGTGTCTCCCAACCAATGAGCCTGGAGTTGCCTGGTAAGTCAGTAATGCACATATGGCTATTATATCCCATGTAGTTGCATGTGTCACTGTACATAATGTAAAGTAACAACATATGTCAGGTATGTGGACACACATGCTGCATACTACAGTATGCTACGTTGTGTATGCACACATGTGCATACTATATGCTATTACACAGGTGAATGTGTGCACATGCACAGTGCAACCTGTGGCTGTCATACAGTCATGGATAATGTTCATACTGGTGTGTCACCCCTATACAGGTACCTCTGGTGTGCCGCACAGACATGGGTCCGTTGCAGGTGAGACTGTCATCAGTATCAGGCATGTTACAGTGTAGATCTATTTGCCATGTGGCCAGTTAACACTTGCACACCTGATTTTTGTTCCAGTCACGATATGCAGGTCGCACCACCATGCATTCACACACGCCACCCATGTGCAATATATTCACACGTAATGATACACAGACATGAAACCACAGTACTTGTCATTGCGACATGTGTGGTCAGCTGTGCATACAACGGTGGAGGTGTTCTACAATGGAGGCATATGTAGTATGCATTGGAACATCATGTGTGAAACGCACACAGTACCACACAGTGAGCTGTGATATGGGCAGCCCACAAGTGTCACCATTGTGTCATATGCCCCTGCATCGGGTGCACACATTGTGATGTTCCACCTGACATGTCCCAGACATATAGTGTTCTGTCTGCAATATTGTCACACTATCACATGACCTATACCCCACATACCAAACATACAACCCGTTGTCTGCATAGACCTGTGGAATGTGACATATCTGACATGTATGGGTGTATGTCATATGGGACTGCACAGACATGTGAAGAAGATGCCCATCACACACAATTGGCCACCACATGTGCACACATGGCCATGGGGGATGGCCAGAGACATGTAGCCACACAGTACATGGGATGTGTATACACTCTGTTGCACATTGTCCACACATGGTCCAATTATAGCCTTAGTTGACCGATTATACAGTTGATGTGGTACAGTGGACAACCTAAAAGCCTGTACACAGCTACTGGAGGTGTCACTGAATTCTACCATATACGATCTGTCAAGCATCACGACTGTGTTGCAGTTATGGCTATGCAATGTGTACATATTATGCATTCTACAGCAACATACATGCCTCATGTTGCCATGCAATGGCACAGTGTCTGCACTTCACACTGTATAGCAATGTAGACGGCTCACACTACCCTCCCATGCTCATGCACATTTGCTAAACATGCATTCTATCTGTAGGGCATACACACAACACTGCAATGTGAAGCCCATTATGATGCTGTACATGTGTCAGGACACCATTGTGTCAAACATGTATGCATGTTAATGCACATGTCAGCAAATTACATGTCAAGGTCACATCAGCCATGTGTACTGTTATCCTGTTCTGGGCCACATGGTGTATAAACAAGGATGCATGCATACTACCATGATTGTGTGAACTGCATGGCTACTGATATGACACCTGCTTGAGGTACTGTGCACCCCAGGGAGGTATGCTTACTAACACTATTAATGTCTGAGCTGCATGCCCTCTGCTCTATCGCAGGCATGCTGCATGCCATCTGACAAATCACATGCATGGTGTGTCTGTGTGTGTCTGTGTGTCTGTGTGTGTGTCTGTGTCTATTGTACTTTACAGTATTTCTTTGCATTCACAGGTGATGTAGGTGCGTTACCCTCCTGCGGTCCATCTGATGTTAGTGTCCCCACAGATACTATCGGTGATGAACATATGCATGTGGTACAGGCAGGGTTGTCAGGGGCTGAATCTGTGCCAATGGTTACCATTCCAGCTATGTCCCCCTCTTCCCTGCACACAGTTCTGCTGCCAACACATACCACATCACCGGTGGCCATAGAGGAAGGGCAGTCAGCGTCTGTTGGCATGGAACAGGAACGTGTGGTGGCTACAGAAGCTGTGTCTACACACCATAGTGTCAGTGTAATGACTGCAGATGTGCCACACAGGCATGTGGCTGGTGCTGCTCGTAGGAGGACCTCTGGCAGACATGCACCTACAGGACAGAGCGTAGCAGCTGGTATCACCAGACGCATGTTACAGACTGTAATGGCGGCACAGGCACGTGCTGAACGGCAGAACAGAGAAGGGCAGAGGCTGCAGAGGGCTGCTATCCATACCCTAAATGACAACATCCAGGCATTGGCAAATGCTCAACAGCAGATTGCTAATGTTCTGGATAGGCGACTAGGTGAAATGGTCGGAATCCTTGACTGAGGCATGGCAATCCACGAGAGGGAGCTGTCTGTGCTGGAACACCTGGTAGGAGTGAGGCGTAGGCCACGGGGACGTAGGCCAGCAACACCACCTAGTGTAGGCCGACGTGAGCGTGCCACCTCACATGCCCACTCCCATAGTGCTGGTAGCAGTAGCAGTGCAGCTGCTGCTGTGCTGTCAACACCAGGACACAGCAGGTCACGTGGTCGTGGCCCTGGATGGTCTCAGCGGGGACACGTTTCCAGTGAACATGTGTCGTTGGACAGTAGCCACTCTGTACCTCCACCTGGTAGTGCCCGTGCAACCCCAGGCAGGCACAGGTCACGTGGCCGTGGACGGACACAGTGAGCTGTACAACCTGCACTGTACAATCTGGGGCTGTCAATTATACCCTGTGTAGGCATCACAAATGGCAGAACTGTGTACACACATACACGCACACAGCAAACACAACTGTAGGGCTCCACAACATCCACATGCATTCTGCACAGACATGTCCAGTCAACTTACTGGCCCTTACACACACACATGATGTTATCCATTGGTGCAGCCTATGCCCCTGGCAAACATATCACCCTGTGCATATGATGAAGCCTGTGCCGCATCCCTGTCATCCACACCATCGGTGCAGGGTTATGCACAAATATTCTGATGCACAGGGTGAACAACATAGTGAGAGGTGTATGTAATACCTGTGTATGCATAGTGAGGGATGTGTATGTTGCAGTGGTTGTGTGTGAATACTGAGTTGTGTATGTGACATAGGTTGTGTACTGTCAACATGCACCAGTCACACCATGTAGTGCAGGTGCAGCATGCATTGTGATGTGTTCACGGTATGTGTCTCAGTTACATCTGTAGCACCATGTTGGTTGTGATACCCTGGTTCCCTCCTATGGTGTACTTGCATGTGCCTACAGGTAGCAGTGTTTGGAGTCCCCCATGTGTAACTGTGGAGTACACACAGGCATGTCTGGCAATATCAGCGTGCTACATGTACCTTCATCCTGACTGTTGGACACACAAACATGACACAGATGTCCGCACATATACTGCACCTGACGCATGTGGTTGGTGCCACAGGCTATACTGGACAGAGACATGACATACATAGCAGGACACATTACAGGTATGGTGACATGGTGCAGGTGTTGTACACAGCGGCCTGGCCAATGATGATGTGAGGTGTCACTTGGTAGCTGGAGGCCACACTGTGCAGCAGTAGGACCCTGTAACAGTACATGAACATGGCCGCAGTCATGGAGTGTACACCACTATAATGCACACCCCATAGTGTGCAGCTGGGGACCCTTGCCTTTGTGGTCATCACCCTCACAGTACTATGCACCCACACGACATGCCACAGAGAAGGGACATGCACAGGTAGCCAGTATGGCTGGGACCCATGGCATCAACAGGGTTGTGCAATGCATCACCATTACGGGTTAGTCAACACGTGGGACCAGTGATAATTTCCCACCGTATATTAGCATACACAATCACACCAAGCACCAGACATACATACCGACACACACACACACTGTGGGGACCACACATGTGTATACGGACAGCCGATGTGTGTGATGCACCTCGCAGGTGAACGTCATACTTCCCACACTGACGTATGTACAGTTCTCTACAATGGTGTACAGGGATGTGTAGCAACTGGGACATATTCCCCGTGATATGTGGCATCCCTGGTCACACATCCAGACACACATGGCAGTGCTGGGAATGATACACCAGCCATATGATGACACGTTTGATGGACATGCAGTGGTATTGATTGCATTATGTGTACCAATGCTATATCTGGCAAATGTGCTGCTATATACACACAAGAGGTTGTAGGTGTTACAGGTGCCATATGATATATAGTTGTTAACAAATCAGAAGAAGCAGCAAACCACAACCAGGAAACAGAAAAACATGTAGACCAAAAAGCCTCACTCTGGAATGTTGTAAAACATTTCAGCAGGTGTAAAAAATACGTAAAAAATCTTGTAGCCAAAATCTTTGAAAATATAACAGCAATTCATAAGAAGCTCGCCAAAAAATGATGACCAAGTAATAAACCAGAAATCTTTATTCCACAAACACGAACCAAACTCCAACACAAGCGCTTTCACCCATTCGTAACACACTTAAAAAAGCCCGTTACGAACGGGTGAAAGCGCTTGTGTTGGAGTTTGGTTCGTGTTTGTGGAATAAAGATTTCTGGTTTATTACTTGGTCATCATTTTTTTGGCGAGCTTCTTATGAATTGCTGTTACATTTCCAAAGATTTTGGCTACAAGATTTTTTATATAGTTGTTAACACCTGACCGCTGTGCATGCATTATGTCAGCAACGTCACGTAACAGCGACATAGCGTACAGTTAGCACATGGCATGATAGGATGGTGTGTGACACAACTGTGAGCCACCCCCTGCATACATACATCTAGACAGGTGGTTCACCACGTTATGTACACACATCCCTCCATCTGTGCTGTTTGTATGTCACCGTATACAGATGTCATTGATGGGTCTGCATTGCGTCTACATGTCATAGGTAGGTGCAACTATGTTACGGACATCGACCACTGCACATGCATGTTTGCTGCATACACAGTACAGATGTCACATGTGTCTCCTGTTGCCATGTTTGTATGCATTGCTATTGTTGGACATGTGTGTTGACATACATAACACATGGACTGCGGTATGATATCACGGGTGTCACAGGTGACGAGTACAAGGGTATGTGTCCCGGTCAACACTGCTACCCCCTGTAGTGTGAGCATTCAACAGACATGGGCCCACATTCAATTCATGTGTGTAGCATTGATTAGGCCAGTGTTATGCACGAGGTATATCAAAGGCCATGTATGTATGTGTTGTGTGTGCAGTCCATGCACACATCCACACAATAACATGTATGACATACCCAGACGTGTGTTCATTGGTGTACAGCAACAGTCAGGTGTCACAGCTGTGTAAGGGCCATGGTATGTCTTGAGCCAACCTGTTCATGTATACTGGTATCATTGCAATGCATAACACCTGTTGGATCCCTGTTGGTACGTGTGTACTCTGCACAGCTGGTGTACACCGCTGTACAGCCCAGTGGTCATGTGTCACATGGTGTTGTTGGACCGTAAGGCTGTGTAGTGCTGCACCAATGACATGGTGCTGACTTGACAGCTACAGTGTACACTGCAGTGTGTACGTGTGTGACCTGCACCTGTGACAGCTGTGATGGCAGCTGTGTGTGTACAGGTCACTGCATGTGTGACCGCCCTGTGCATGAGGGCAGTTATACCTTACTGTGCCCTTTTGTGTGTTCACTCCATCTGCATGCAAGATTGCCCTTTGCAACAGCTAAGTGTGTGAGCATGCCCAGTATGCCATTGTGTAGATGGACACACAGTACATTCCACACTGCGCCCCTCCGTGATTAGACTCCATGTGCATGCAAGATGGCCCTTTGCAACTGCTAAGTGTGTGAGCATGCCCAGTGTGCCGTTGTGTAGATGGACGCACAGTACATTCCACACTGCGCCCCTCCGTGATTAGACTCCATGTGCATGCAAGATGGCCCTTTGCAACTGCTAAGTGTGTGAGCATGCCCAGTATACCATTGTGTAGATGGACACACAGTACATTCCACACTGCGCCCCTCCATGATTAGACTCCGTGTGCATGCAAGATGGCCCTTTGCAACTGCTAAGTGTGTGAGCATGCCCAGTATGCCATTGTGTAGATGGACACACAGTACATTCCACACTGCGCCCTTCCATGATTACACTCCGTGTGCAAGCAAGATGGCCCTTTGCAACTGCTAAGTGTGTGAGCATGCCCAGTATGCCGTTGTGTAGATGGACACACAGTACATTCCACACTATGCCCTTCAGTGATGAGACTCCGTGTGCATGCAAGTTGGCCCTTTGCAAAAGCTAAGTGTGTGAGCATGCCCAGTACACCATTGTGTAGATGGACGCACAGTACTTTCCAAACTGACGTGTGATACTAAGCGTGTGGCCATGGCCATTGACATCCTGTATAGCCATGGTGGTCATCCAGGCACCAGATGTCCAATTTCAATGTCACGATGGATGCCTACATTGAACACAGTTGTTGCTCTCTCGAAGGGTGTACTGTCTGTGGTGCATCCCATATCTATTCAGTGTTGTTGTGCTCCGTAGATATCTAGTTGGCCCGTTGACAGTACTGGCATGTTTGTGTACATCTACCTTGGGACGGTAATATGTTTTCAGACCGCTCACTCTCTAAACATTCCCTATCGGCATCTTTGCCTTTGCGGATGATGTCACCCACCTAGAAGTATGCCTCTAGGAGTGGTGTGTTCAATAATCTCGGTAGCACATTCTGTAAATGCGTAATGCTGTAGTGTGTTAGAGTAAGTAGGCGTGTGTTCAACTCCCGGCTCTTCCAAGTGTGTGTGTGTTTCCAGCTGCCTGGGGACACAGTAATGCTTTTAGATGCCTCACAACACATACATTCCCTATCAGCGTCTTTGCCTTTGCGGATGATGTCACCCACCTAGAAGTATGCCTCTGGGAGTGCTGTGTTCAGTAATCTCAGTAGCGCGTTCTGTAAATGCGTAATGCTGTAGTGTGTTAGAGTAGGTAGGTGTGTGTTCAACTCCCGGCCCTTTCAAGTGGGTGTGTTTCTAGCTGCCTGGGGACACAGTAATGCTTTTAGATGCCTCACAACACATACATTCCCTATCGGCGTCTTTGCCTTTGCGGATGATGTCACCCACCTAGAAGTATGCCTCTGGGAGTGCTGTGTTCAGTAATCTCAGTAGTGCATTCTGTAAATGCGTAATGCTGTAGTGTGCTAGAGTAGGTAAGTGTGTGTTCAACTCCCAGCCCTTCCGTGTGTGTGTTTGTGTGTGTTTCCAGCTGCCTGGGGACACAGTAATGCTTTTAGATGCCTCACAACACATACATTCCCTATCAGCATCTTTGCCTTTGCGGATGATGTCACCCACCTAGAAGTATGCCTCTGGGAGTGCTGTTTTCAGTAATCTCGGTAGCGCGTTTTGTAAATGCATAATGCTGTAGTGTGTTAGAGTAGGTAGGTGTGTGTTTAACTCCTGGCCCTTCCACGTGTGTGTGTGTTTCCAGCTGCCTGGGACACAGTAATGCTTTTAGATGCCTCACAACACATACATTCCCTATTGGCATCTTTGCCTTTGTGGATGATGTCACCCACCTAGAAGTATGCCTCTGGGAATGCTGTGTTTAGTAATCTCAGTAGCGTGTTCTGTAAATGCGTAATGCTGTAGTGTGTTAGAGTAGGTAGGTGTGTGTTCAACTCCCAGCCCTTCCAAGTGTGTGTGTTTCCAGCTGCCTGGGGACACAGTAATGCTTTTAGATGCCTCACAACACATACATTCCCTATCGGCATCTTTGACTTTGCGAATGATGTCACCCACCTAGAAGTATGCCTCTGGGAGTGCTGTGTTCAGTAGTCTTGGTAGTGCATTCTGTAAATGTGTCATGCTGTAGTGTAATAGGGTAGTTAGGTGTAAGTTCGATTCCCAGGCCTGCCAGATGTGTGTGTGTACATGCTCCCGTCCGACTGGGGACTCAGGTTATGCTTTTAGATGCTTCGCAACACAGATGTATCCTGCTGACATCTTTGTCTTTGCGGATGTTGACACGCACCTAGTAGAATGCCTGTGTGTCTGCTCTGTCTAGTAATCTCGGTAGCGTGTTCTGTAAATGCATCATGCTGTAGTGTGATAGGGTAGTCGTGTAGGTTCGATTACCAGCCTTGCCACGTGTGTGTGTGTATGTCTGTATCTCTCTCTCTCTATATATATATATATATATATATATATATATCTATAATCTATTTTCTGCCCATAACTCTGCTCTTGCATGGACAGCTGACTGTTTCATGTATCGCATATTTGCATAGCTTTCACATACCAATGGGGTATGTTGCAACTCCCAACATTGTCCATGCAATGTCCGTGTTACAGGCGGTGTTACACGCCCTTACAGGCGTTTGCTGTATATCTTGGCAGACATCTATCCTTGCTGTACTCTCACTGTACTCATACACGCCGGAGGCTTCATGTATCATGGCCTAGTTTTGATGTGTGTATGTCTATTTGTGATGTGTGCATGGCTCTGGGTATGTCCCACTATCATCATTTGTAAAGGTGACAGCCCTATAGGTTCTTCATGTAGACTGCTGTGTCATTTGACATGTCAGCACATACCTGCGGACAGTACTGCACGTCCTACTGCAGCACATTTCATACCTTCTGCGTTATCTTGCAGTCGATATTGCTGTTTCCTCACACATGGATGTTTCTGTTCATACCACTCCACCTCCTAGAGCACGTTGCTGGACAAGGCCTTATCTGATAGTGGGACAGATAGGGGCAGTATTGACATGTTGCTCTTACAAGCGTAGATAGTTGACACAATAATAGGTTTTGCATTAGTATGGCTTTTCTGTCGGATTTGGTGTCTTACTCACATGTTTGCCATTATTTCATGTCTTCAGTTATCATGAAAGTGCCAGAATGTTACTGTTGTTACGTGGAACACACCAAACATATGAGGCAGAATTCTGCACATTCTGCGTAAATCTGTACAGTTGCGGAGTATGTGTCTGTAACAAGGTATCATCTTTCTGACACCAATACACACACTGTATGACGGCATCACAGGCCACATGCCATTACATTTATATTGCAGGACACACCCACCCAGACAGTTGTATTCCTCACACAGGCCAACAGCTGCTTATCCACACTAATTGGTCTATAATGTACCATATGTGTGCGCCAGTATTTGCGCTTTCCATCAGTGGCAGAGCTCACGTAAGTGTCTGGGGGACTAGACATTGTTACGGTGACACTGCATGACACCCTGAGGGACACATTACTTTTGTGTCTATTAACCTTCCACATTGACATTCACAGGGCATACGTTGTCATTCACATTTGTCGGGGTACATGCGTGTGTCTTGTACATGTTTTCTCATTTGTCCTGATGTCTTTCTTCTCACCTGTCCACCTAGTATCACTAGTTCTGTACATGTATTTTGGACAGGTTACCTTCATACCCCTTACCTGTACACATTATGGGTAAATGCCCTGACGTTTGACCTTGTTACATTTGTCATAGTGATGCGCCTTTCTGGTAAATTGCTGGCAAGGAATTACGGACTGTGCGGTAGATAATAGTGACTGACATTTCCATTACATGATTAGTAACACTTATAACATCCATATTCATGGGTACGCCAGTATTCTCACGACGTTCTGACTTTGTCTGGGGTATATCTAATATAGTCCCTATTTGTATTTCATGTACTACGCCTTAGTGCAGCTGTGTTATTCTGACAGTTTGCCAGTTATGGGTATCATCTTGGTCGTACGCATGTCCATCCATGATAATCGCCTACATGACACTGATATAGGGCCCTACATATTGCCAAAATGGTTTCCGCAATATCCAGTGGATAGTTTGCCCCATTATTGAGAATATAGGCGTGTGCTATACCCACATCACTCCCACGGGGCGGGCCTACGAAATCCCTGCCAAACAACACCTAGGCCCATTTCTGCATACCCATGATTCCCATACCTGACAACACTCTAGAGTACCCACTACACATGTTTAATGTGTGCGGTACTGAAGTGTGGAGACACTTATATGCACTCCCCACTCTCCGGATATCAGTTTGTACGTCGTACATTCTATCGACACATGTGTCGTCACCCTTGCACCTGATACTTTTGCATGTATAGCTATTTCGTATTTGCTGCGGTCACTTCTTTTGCGTCAATATCGGTTGACACTACGTAAGATTACATTTTTGGAGTCCTGCAATGGACACCTATCTGCATGTTTAAAGTGTAGAACTTGCTGGACTGTCACTTTCTGGCCAATGGTTTGGAATGCTGCGGTGTATTCACCTTTCCTGCATGTCTGTTTGTCTACCCATATTAGATGTAACGTCGCCTATTTATGTACATATGTCATATCTACGGGACATAAGTCTGTTGTGTATACATATATACATGTACAATCCTCATTTCATAACTTGCTTTGGTTTACGTCTGTGGATTATGTTTATACACATATATCTATATCCATACCATACCTTTCCACTATACAGATTGTCACAGAGTGTACAGCTGCTTGCCCCTTTATCTTCGCTGTGTTTTAAATAAACCTGTGTCTATCTGGCAATGTTGTGGCATTTAATTTGAGACTTACAGTGGGGATTTCTGGCAAGCAGTTCAGGTTATGACTGCATACCCTTCAGAGAATCCATGCTACTGACACACCAGTTATTCTATCCACTTTCTATGTTTGTTCTGGCACATATCTGGTGTTTGTCCCTATTTGTACTTGTAGTTTGCATGGCTTTGTCTGGTTTCATACTTTACGAGGTTAACAGGTTTGAGCCATGTATAACTAACATGGCGGAAACAGCATTCATTTACTATGCTGTGAGCGGATCACACACGCACAGGCGCACTTGCATTTCCTTATTGTGGGTTACACGCAGGCACGCATGCATATCCTTATTGTGGGTTATATATGTTTACTAAGTCTTTGTGCTTACGTGGGCTTTATTACTTGTGACAGTACCAGTAATTATCTGTAATACGGTGAACGAATGTTTGCGAAACACACGTTCACCTTTACATATTTAACTGTCTGTACAGCACAGACGCATTCATTACACTTTCACATTATATGTGCTGTAGTTGTTGTTCAACCGGGACTGCATTCCCGTTGGCCGGATGCTGTAACCACTATACGTTTGGTGTTCTGACTCATTTATATGCGTACCCATAGTACATAGCTACATTAACATATGCCTCACCGCTTTACTTACGTCACAGGCATCCATTCTCCTGCTGGGAAAAATGCGGTACTACATGTTACACATTCCCTATTCCCTACTGCTCTGGACCCACACTACATATTTCATCACTGCAGGGATATTCAGAACCCAAAGGCTTATAGTCCTGACACATACAGGTCTCTAATTGTCAGGGTGTTCATGTGGTGATCTGGGTTTAGGCTTGTCCGCCTGGTGAACGGAACTGCCCTGACCGTGTTCAAATGTCAGACAAAGCACATGGACAGGGTTTGTCCATTTTAAACATTTAATCTGTGTTTACAGACACAGGTGTTTGGGCACCTGTCAGCAGCTTATGATGTTGGCAATACATAATATGGGTGAGGGCGGTTACGATACATATTCCACGGTGAGTGGTGTTCCCATTCACATTTGACTATTTCCTGTATTCATTCTTACGAGGGTTATTATTTTGCACATGACTTAACTATTAATTAACTACGGGTATGCAGTAGTACAGTCAACATATGTGACGGCTTGTTACAGTATATATGTACAGACCTCTGTAATACTGGGGACTACCCCACATCCTTCACAACATTTCCTGCTTATGTACATACTATTATTCCTTGAAATTTCAAAGCTTGTGAGAGCAGTAATTACATCTGTCCCTATTTGTCCACCCATCCTTTTAGGCTTTGTCCAGGTTTTGTTGCTGTAATAGGTTGAGAGGTGGTGTCGGTATGTGATTGAGTTGAATATATACTGTCGATAATTCAGTGGGGAGTAGGGTTACCACTTGTTCCTCTTTGCGAGGGGAGGTCCCACTTTAGACAGCTGTGTCCTGCGATGACACCTAAGACATGGCAAATGTCCTGTGATTTTAAGACAATAATATATTTCTTCATTTCTGTACTAGTTGCATGATACAGGTATTTTGTATCTGGTACACATAACTATTATTTGGGATAGTATAAGCTATTCAAATGCTATGGCATTTGCTTTTATCTTGGCATACACGTGTAATTCTGTACTTTGCACAGGACGGGGGGGTATGTTTTATTCTGCAAATTCTCACATTTCTACAAGGGATGTCCCACCTTGGCCATCTGAACAGGTGGCAACCCTAGTGGGGTGACCTGCATGGTGGACAGCTGTTCCATCCTGCGTAGTATGAATTGCATGTCTGTGTAGATACTGAACAGTACCATGACTACACATACATGTTTTGTCCAGATGTGTACAGTAATGGGCACCGTGGCGTGTAAACAACTCTGAGGTTTCAACAGGTTACTTATCCCATGTGGGATGTACACACATTTTGCCGTAACATTAACGTGCTGGCATTTGGATTTACGTACCTGTCATGGGATGTTTACAAACGTGGGATACATATTTGCAATCCTGACACTGCCTAGGACGTTACTTCCTACTACATATGGGGAATACCCGCTATGTGTAGGTGTACGGATGCGCAAGGCTGGTATCTGGATTTGGTGGACATTCGGACATGGGTGCAGGTTATGTGCTATACAGGGGTTGTTGCGTATTGCATTTGCATGCATGGGTTCTACTTTTGGATATCCCGGTTCTGCATATAGCATCCTATGTGCATGTGATGGTTACGTTCCTGTTCATGTGTATAGCACATTTTAATATACATATGTTTGTGTGTGTTTGGTATACAATATGGACTGTCAGGTTTATTTACAGTTGTTATATAGCCACAACTGCCCTGCTATGTACTATCACTACCACTGTGGGACTGCTGGTGACCATACCCATGGGGCTAGACGTGTGTATTGGCGGCTCGCTGACATGATGCGCTTCGCTTCCACTGGGTATAACTTCTGACAGTGCAGTACATTACAGACACGCGATTTTAAATGTCATTTGTTCCATGGACAGAAACTCATATTATGTTGTGTGCATTTCTGTTTTGTTCTCCATTTTGTGTGGCCCGGAACTGTCTTGCTTGCTTTGCATATGTTTCATTATCCACGGACAATGATAGGTGCGATTACTATTGCAGGCAGGCTATAATATTCAGCAGTTTAGGTTGCTCATCGCCAGCCGACATTGACACGCCTCTGGGCGCAGCTTAGTAACGCCCCATGCACTCACGCACGAGTCCTATGCACGTGGATGTGGTAGCGGCACACCTTCATTAATATGCAAATGGCGCTACTACACCATTTTAATGCTGCACGGCCGGCGCAGGCCTTACACCGGCCTTGCACCGAGCTTCATGAATCCAGGGGATTGACTTTTAAACTCTCCAAAAGAAGTGTCAATATCTTTAGCAACAAAAGCATTTGCCCCGATGACTGCTTTAGTTTACCATCAGTTGAAGACAATGTACTAAATCAAATTGGGGATGGATGATCTCTAAGATCTAGAGGAGAATAAGGGAAACCAAGAATAGCAGAATTCACAGAGTTCAGATGAATTTGTCCTGACTGCACAAGATGATTCAAAACACATTTGATGTCCAATGGGGTAACACCCTCCAGAAATATAGGCATAATGTTTTGTGGAGTTTGTTGTATGATCTCAAAGGCTGCAAATTTAATTAACTTGCTTCCCCCTATTGATCCCATATGTTGTTTTTAGGCTGTTGCAAAGTAAGTCTGTCTTTGCCTTTTCTATTTACTCACACTGTCTGACATGTTTCTCTAATGTCCTTTTAGTATATGCATCCTCACAGAAGTGCAACTGCATGTCATCAACAGAACATTCTCAATGTCTGTATTTACTGTAGGCAAAGCCCACACCCTCTTTGAACCGGGCAAGTTAATTTTGTGCCAGTGTGTCTCCACAGACAGAAATCATAGCACTGTATATTTTCTCCTCTCCATTAACTGTTTGGATTTTAACCACAATGTACAATGTATCCACGTCTTCCTTGATTCTGTTGAATATTACATCTACACCAGATTGACGGAGGTCTGCTGATCTAGCCATGGCAAGTAACCTCATAGCAGCTAGTTTAGAACTGTATTTTGGGTCTATATTAGTACACCATGAACAACTTGTTTTAGATGCAAAGGATCATAGTGGGTTACAGAGCTCTATTTCATCTGTGTAAAGTATAATCTGCAATGTAATTTGGCGTCTCGGAAAATAAGGAATGTGATTTCAGAAGATCTCCATCAACAATATAAAAAAAAAAACTTCCCTGCACCTCTGAGTTCCAATTTTAATCATAGACATAATCTTTGGGTGTGATAATAACTGTGCTAGACTCTTGATTAATGGTACATAATGAAAAGATCTGTGTTTGATGAATAAATTCTCCACATTTCTTCTTGCATATTGTTCAAGCAATTGGAATTTCCTCTGCATCCAAATAACTAAACTGCTTCTTAATAACACTGTCCTGGTGAAATGTTGCAACACCAGCAAAAGGGTCAAACAAATTGTCAAAAATATCCATTACATCTTTTTCAAGTTGACCTGTTCTGCTTGCTAAATGCTTCTTTAGCACTCTCTCCACCTGTTTCCTCAGGTCATCCAATAGTGATGATTGGTACTGTTGGACCCCAGCAACAATATCATTCATTCCTTTCTGAAAATGAGAGAAAAAGCTGGATGATGTAATTGATCATGGACATCATCAGATGGGCTACTCTGGATGCATGACAATTGCAGAACCTATTGTTCCTTATTTCAGCATGTGTGTTCATGCAGGATAAAGCATCCACTGCCCAAAAACAAAAACACTACTGCAACATTCCTCTATTCAGCAGAAGCCTAAGCCATATGAAAATTCTCTCTTTATTGCTGAATTAAGATAGCATCAACACCATCTGTGTACATCACAGACAGATGAGGAAATATATATTTTTTTCAGCATCCTGTCTGTTTCAGAATTAGAGCCCTAAGGTTTCAAGGGACAAAACATATATATTTGCATAAGCTTATGTACTATTGCATCTGAAAGGGAAACTGCAAGGCAGGACTGGAAGCAGCAGTGCCAAATCAGCTGACTACAGCAGGCAGTGCTGCTAGTGACAGAGCTGAACACCTATCATAAAAGAGTTAACATATTAACTACATGAGGGGCCAAACTGTACGAAGAACAAAGAACTGTAACTATAACCATCAAGAATTATGCAAAGCGTTCTGCATAATGTAACTAACCAAATGTTGTTCTCTTTTCTACAATTGCATTTTACCGGTGAGAGTGGATGCTTGGCTCTGGCATTTATCACTAAAGCAGTGGCATGTGGTGTCAGATCTTAAAGAAAGTGGAGATTTTAATGTAGTTTATATAGGAAGGACATAGCTCATAACAAGTCTATTGTTTGTGACATAAGACATTGTATGACGATTGAGGAACTATTGTTAATGATTCAATATTTAACAATATCCCTGAAAATTTAATACAATATTATTAGTATAGCCAGTTACTTAAAAGTATGGTCCATATCAGTCAAATGCCACAAGGTAAGTAACTTACTTGCACTGTTATAAGTCTGTGTTGGTCAATGCCCCTTTGACCTTCACCTGAGTCATATGTATGGAGTTGCTGATCACTGATGCGGGAGTTACATAAAAGTGAAGCCCATTCAATGTCCTGTGTAGTCCACATCACAAAAGTACTATTCCTTGAAACTGAGCAGTAATCATGTTTTCTTCTTATTTAGATTATTTTCATATTAATCCAGCTAGTCAGGAGAGTCATTATAATTAAAATTATTGAGTTATTAAATAGCACAAAAGACTCCCCTTTGCACCCCCAGTTTGTACATCTTTCAGTTCCTGATATCACGTCTACTACCTCCCACCTGAGGTGAGGAGGTTGAAGAAAATACACAAGATGGGATGAAGAGGTGTTTATCAAAATCTTTTTCTTTTAGTATTGCCAATGTCACCATGAAAAGTTTCATTTCATGGCCACAAAACAAAAGAAAATGTGAAATTCTAGCCTGCATTCCATTGCCCAATTTAATGAAATAACTGAGTTTTTGTATGATGCATGAGTTGTAATAAGGATGAGGTAATAGAATCTCTCAAAACTTTGATGAAACTGAGCTACTTACTTCTTGCCGTAGTACTTGGCTTTTCTCTGATTGCTGTTCACTTGGTCTGGTGTCTTCAACTAGGTGATCCAGGTATCTTTTCTTTACGTGATAATAGAATGAATTGTATACTCTATATTCTTCAGTGCATCCATCAATAGCACACATCAACCAAAAATCAGGTGTGCAGCTATGCAATCTATTAATATGGCTCAATAAAAGTTTCAATGACGTACTCTTAAACACACAACAGATAACGCAATGTCAAAGCATGTTGTTGCTAAAAAGCAAAGGCATGCATCAAATCTTCTTATCTTCCTATGTAAAAATGTTGTTCCAGCATTTACTATGAGTTCATCACATCATCTGGCCACATTGGGGAGGCCTATGAATACTTTTTATAATATATGCTATACAGTAATGCTTATGTATATAACCTGATGAAGTGAGGTGCACTTCATAAATTATACATCAGTTTTAAAGAATACCTCCATTGTCAGTGGAATTATTTCTTACTGTTTATGATACTTAAATCACTTGTCTTTTTGAAATGGTGCCTACTCATGAACAAAGCATGTTTCCCATTTATTTCTTAGTATTTATGATACTTAAATCACTTACATCATTTTGAAATGGTGCCTGCCCATTAACAAAGCATGTTTCCCACATATAGTCACCATTCAGTTGCAGTCGGCCATTGTTACTCCTCCAAGATAGAGAGCAGCACAATGAATGCATATCCAGGCATGGATAATATCACAACTGCAATATTAGAAGGTAATGTCAATTGATGGCAACCCACCGCCAATGAAGTGTGTGTGTGTGTGTGTGTGTGTGTGTGTGTGTGTGTGTGTGTGTGAAATGCCCCAAGTAGAGATAACTGGCAGTTAGTGTTACTTAGGCTCAAACCATGTACCTTAGGTAAAGAAGCAAGAGCCTGATTCTTTACTCCTGCCACTGGTGTTTCAAGGATTTGAGTGCATAGCTCTTAACTGTTCAGATCTTTGAGCTGTTTCTTCTGAAATTTCATGTTTTCTGGCAAATTAGTAAGGACTGGATTCACTAAATAATGACAGCCATTTAATTTTCAGTCTTCCTAACTTTCAGGAAATGCATGGTAACAAAAAAACTTTTATTCTAGCAACATTCTAAGATTATACAAGTAATATTTCAAATGTGTCCCTGGTTTTGGGCCTCTTACTCCCATAAATTTTGTTTTTTTCTAGTTGTTTTGTGCTACAAAGTTGAAAGATATGGCTGAGTGTCAAGTGCATTTTACAAGGAGGTGAGAGGTTTGGGGGAAGAGAAGTTTAGTGCTGCTTATATGTCGTCTGTTTCAATGTGCAACTATTGTTTACAAATTATATCATTACTATTCTGCTAAAGTACTTAAAAGCATTAGTAGCACAGCAGGGATTATACTTGCCTTTTAATGCAGAAGAGTGTGGGTTCTACATTAATTTCAAGTAACATCTACACCAAGCTCAGTGCTTTAAATATCCAGTCTGCAGCACACGGAAATAAAATTGTAAAAGTCCACAAATCACCCAATGTGAATTTCCACAAATCACACAATGTGAATTTCAAGTAGCACGTACACCAAGCTCAATGCTTTAAATCTCCAGTCTGCATCACACCAAAATAAAGTTGTAAAAGTCTACAAATCACCAACATGAATTTCAAGTAACACCTACACCAAGCTAAGTATTTTAAGTCTCCGGTCTGAAGCACATCAAAATAAAGTAAATGCTTGAAATTTATTTTATCATTCTTATGTAACCTATACATTCTGTGTAAGGCTCTATGCACACCACTGGGCACCACCTTTACTATCACCCTTGTTGGTCATCTCTATTTCTCTGCAAATACTTGTACCCCCCTTAAATGTCCTTCCTTCCTTTTTACCTCTCTCACTGCTTTGTGTTAATTCTGTGATCAAGGTGACCATTTTGTTACAGGACCTAAACTGGGACACTAGAGGGCCACCCTGGGAAGCCAGGTCTGCAACCCAATTCTACCAGCCCCCATGGGAGTGAAGATAGGGCTGCCATGTCATCTTGAACCAGGGCCAGCAGGTTGGCCTCCCATCCTTCACCTGGCACGGTGGGGATGTCACTCTGTGAACAGCACCACCCAGGAGGCAAGAGGCCACATGCCAGGAGGCTTGAAGCAATGCATATTTATCAGCACCTAGCACCATGGGGGAGCAATAATGAGATGTGCTGCAAAAAGCACAGAGATGGCGGGACCCAGGTTCATTTCCCCTGTGAGTTTGAAAGCCCTAGGTGCAAGGCAGAAGGGAGAACCTGTGTCACAGAAGTCTGGTTGAGGGACTGTTTGAGGTTTTGTGGTCCAGCAGAGTTCTTTGAGGTTGGGAAGATTCCCTGAGAGGCTCCAAGAGCGCATGCAACACTGCATGATTTGGCAGCAGTCAGGAAATATGTAAATCTGGAAAATAACTCTCTCTCCTGTGAAGAAGTGGAAGCCCAGAGGGGGTCCATCCTGATTGAAGTCTGGAAGGGAGAGAGAGGTGGAAAGTGAATGAGACAGGACAGCTCCTACCTGGGTGAGGGAGAACAGACCATGATGCCTCTGGGATGGAAGTCTGGAAGGGAGAGAGAGGCAGATAGTGGCAGGGCTGGGCGAGTTCCTGTCTGGGAGAGGGGGATCAGGCAGAGCTCCCCACAACAGAAGTCCTTAAGGGAGCACTGAGTTGGACAGTGGTGGGACCTGGAGATCTCCTGCCTGAGTGAGTGGGGTCAGGCACAGCCCCCCATGATGGAAGTTCTTAAGGGAGTGACTGGTGGGCAGTGGCGGGGCCTGGAGAGTTCCTGTCTGGGTGAGTGGGGACAGGCAGAGCTCCTCAT
This sequence comes from Protopterus annectens, assembly GCF_019279795.1. NCBI lineage: Eukaryota > Metazoa > Chordata > Ceratodontiformes > Protopteridae > Protopterus > Protopterus annectens. The sequence continues at coordinate 494,010,079 of NC_056732.1, forward strand.
GATGGAAGTCCTTGAGGAAGCACTAGGGTGGACCATGGAGGGGCCTAGAGATCTCCTGCTGATGTGAAGACATCCAACTTCACCCCATAACCGACGGCATCCTTGAAAAAATCTCAAAGTCCCCAGAGCTGTTCTGGATGGGAAAGCAGGGGGACACTGAAGCCTTCTTGAGAGCAGATCTGCCCCTCAGTGGCTGAGGAGAGTCTTGGAGAGGCAGACAGGATTGGATGGAAACTCCCCTGAGTGGGTCTGAGGGTATGAGCAATCCAACATGATTTAGCAGCCTGCAGGAGACATGGAGGCGGTAAGTCCTCTGACATGGGGGGCTACGACTGGGGATGGTCTCTTGGCCAGGTCAAAGGGGAGGCCGGTAGAGGTCAGCCCTGACAGAAGTCAGTAAGGGTGCACCGGGAAGATGGGTGTGGGGCCTGGAGCGCTAATGCCTGTGTGAGTGGGGTCAGGCAGAGCCCTCTACGATGGATGTCTTTGAAAGAATGACCGATGGATGGTGGCAGGGCCTTGAAGGCTCATTCCGGGGTGAAGGCATCTGACATTACCCCATACCCAATGGCATCCCCAAAAAGTCACAAAGTCCCCAGAGCTACTCAGGATGGGAAAGCAGGAGGACTGGCCATGCCAAGAAGCCAGGTAACCTTTCAGACTGAGTGGTCTAAACTGGGACATTTCTGTGTCCCAAAGGCAATGTTTGGGATTCCGGGACAGAGACTTCCAAACTCGGACTGTCCTGGAAAAACTGGGACAGTTGATCACCTTGTCTGTGATATCTAGTAAACTCAAACCTTATACTACAGCTCAATACCTTGCATTTCTCTTCTTCTACTGTTTCCTTTGCATTCCTGTCATTACATATTCTATAATAGTCTAAATACTGATTATTGTACTTTACTTACATTTCCATTGATTGGATTCCGCTAATAGATGCAGTCTGATTTCACTTTCTGTATGTATTTCTGTACCTAGCCTTTTTGGACACATTACTGTCCTGTACTTTCATTTGCTATAGTCAAACAGTATCAGCCAGTGTTTGGCTCCATCTTTTCTTTCTTTTAACTGCTCTACTGTCTCCTGCAAGCCTTAGTGGTGTGTATGAGCCTGAGCCATTATTTCAGTAGTTTTACTATAAGGTTGTGGATACTTTAGCAGGTTAAGGCAATTTTTTTTATCTTTAATGTAAAATATTGTATTTTTGTTTTTTGTAATTTGCTTTACTAACAGTATTCCATTGCAGGTATTTGTATTTGTATTCAGCAGTACTGTAGTGATTTCTAGCTGTTCTTTAATGTTTATTTTTGATTCCATCTATGTAGGACTATTTCTGGTATATTTTTGAGTTTGCTAACAGTTTCTGGTGTCTGTACATTAACCTGCCTAGCAGATAAACCTCAGACAGTATAAACTGTTTTATCAATTTGCAGGTTTGGCTTATTTATTGTTTAATAATCTATATTTAGCTACCTGAATCACTACAGTATGATGAGATTAGTGGTCTATTCTAGTTGTCTGTACTGATTGTAAAGACACTGTAAACTTAACTGGCTAATAGTTGAATTTTGTGGCATTTCTCTGCCTATAGATTGTGTCTAGTCACAACTTTGTTAGCGTATACAGTACTAGTCACAACTTTGTTAGTGTATACAGTATTAGCACTACTGCTTGGTTGAATTCTGAAGTACTTCTCTGACTACAGATAGAGCTATTTTATATCTCTGTTAACTGACACAGTATCTGATTAATCCTGCTATATATCTGTACTACTTAGGTGAAGGTCAAATTGTCTGATATCCCTTAATAGTAATACTGAGACTGCTTCTATAATTGTAGTTTCTAATGTCTGCTGACTATGGGCAGGATTCACGAGGCCTCCGTGTAAGAGATACATGGCTTACATGGAGGCTGCAGTTAAACGGTGTGAAGTCAGCATGTCATGCATATGCATGAGGGCATGCTCAATCACATCGAAGGCTAACACGGTCCGTGGAAGACAGTAGGGGGTGTGTCCGTAGGCCGAGCCCTGCAAGTGGACACGCCCCCAGAAGAGTAAAATTGCCCAAAGTAAACACCCATGACAGAGGCCATGGAAATGTGAATAAACACAACACAACACATGCCCCAACAGACTATGAACATAAAATATATAAATGAACATGTTATATATATTTTTTAAATCGTAAAGATGTTTGCCCATGAGTGCGCTTTTGTGGCGTGCCGTAGCTTAGCCACAGTTAGCAGTCAGTGGAAAAGGATATAAGAACTAAATATGCAAAGTAAGCCAAGAAGCAATAGCGTAGCGGTAGAGACGTCAGCTGAAGAGCAGGCATTCATGGTTCGAACCCCCACAACACCAATTTTTAGTTTTAGTAAAATAAGCACGAAACAAGTCCCTGACAAACATGTACACATATAAAATCATAGTTCATGTAAAATGTAATGAAATAGTCCATTTATTTTGAAGAAATATGAGATAACAAAATAATAAAAAATGCCAGGTGTGCCTATAGCTGAGCTACAATTTAACAAGGTGAGTGCATCTGCCCATAGGTGAGCAGTGGTTTACCAGATGTAAAATGAGTGCCCAAAGGTGAGCAGTGGTTTAACAGATGTAAAATGAGTGCCCAAAGGTGAGCAGTGGTTTAACAGGTGCAAAATGAGTGCCCATAGGTGAGCAGTGGTTCAACAGTTGCAAAATGAGTGCCCGTAGTTGAGCAGTGGTTTAACACTGTGAAACTGTGTGCCCCTAGCTGATCTGAGCATAATATGCATGCTGATAGCCAAATGAGGAGTAAACCAGCGTACCCCATTTGCACGGAGCTGCGCACCGCGCCAACAAGCTAACCAACGGGCAACGTTGAGCAAGCCGTATCAAAATTGCCTTTACACAGACACACCCCTCAGCCTGTCTAGACAGTCATAAAAAATAAAAAGCAGTGGCCAGGTTTGAACCCAGGATACTATGCCCCATAG